>NC_058049.1:14307359-14607359 GCF_020085105.1 Siniperca chuatsi | reverse complement strand
TGGGTCATGTAGATGATCTTATCATTCACAACACATACATTGGATGAACTCAGAAGAAACGGCAAACTATGGCTAAGTGGCACCAGGTGCACCCAAACCAGCTATCTGAGAGAATTTCAAGCACTGTTTTACATGTGCAGCACTCAGAAAACTGATTTCCACAACACTTCACTAATGTGACTTTGATTAGAATTTTTAGATTTGTAGTCGGTTTTCTCATAAAAACATTAACTAACTTTATCACAATTTGTAACTGTTATTATAACATGTTTTGGGGGCCAAATGTGACTTTTAATGCTTTTATCATAATTTCGTACAGCATGCAAACCTATAAATAAAGACTTCAGTCTTCTCTGCATGTTCAAATCCATGTTTAGAGCTGAATGTGGCCCCTCAGCAGGCAGATTTTGATTTCTCTTGTTGTTCTTGCTTTAAGTAAACTAAACTGATTCTTTGACTAAACAGACTTGGAAGCTACTTTGATGTCAGCATTAACCTCAGTTTTCTTCTCATTGCAGCACCCGCTTTTTAAATCAAGCAAGCGTGTTTGCCGATATCGCTTTGGTTTTTTTTTCACTCTCTCATCAACAGACTGAAGACCAACTGCTATTGCTTGCCTTTGTTTTTTCATTGTTTACCCTCCAAATAGTCCCTCCACGCCACCCTCCTCTTGCTTGTTTGGTTATATTTTGATGGTTTTTGCATACAAAATACTGGCTTATGTGTCCACATGTTCAATTTTAACTCGTGTAGGTCTTTTCCGATTACACAAAATATTACACACACCTTTATCTTTTTGATTTTGAGGTATAGCCCTTTTTTTTTTGCACAATCCATATCTCAGTTGATGTGAAGATAAATCTCTAACTTTTTATTTCTGTTTATCTGCATCTCCTCCTGTCAGATCTTATAATGGAAATCAATAAAGGAAAATAGCTTTCACCTAAGTTCACCTCTTCAGAATATTACTGAAAACCCCCAATGTGTAGAATACTTATCTCAATATATCTCTGTCTAGTTAATTCAGAAGCAGTGTAATGTTGGTAGAAACACAAGACCATAATGATGAAAATAACTTTATTCAATTTGTCCCTACATTGGATATGATCATTGCAAATGTGCAGCATTACATTGTTTTTCCATTAATTTCTGTTACATTCTTCTCCTGAGGGTTGGCTCAGGATTGCCCAATCTTAAATTCCACGTCTGTTGGACTAAACTGATTTGCCAACTCAGTCTAGTTGCCACCCACAGGTTAGCAACTGCAGCTTAAAACACACAGTGATCTAAACACTGAGAAAGTCAGCATCACGTGATGAGAGTATGATGCAACACACTACCTCAAAGTCGTCAGGTTTCCAAGTGTGATTCTGGCTTAAAGGGCCCAAGGAAAAATGTACTTTACCTTACAGTGCAACATTATTATATTATTATATATTATATTGAACAGAGCTGGAAGAACAGAGCTGGAAGAAGAACACATTGAGATGGCATCTAATACACTTTACGCAAGAGTAATTTTTTGCTGGAATTAGTAGTAATAAAATTCACTGATAATTTAGAGGTAAGGTGGTACAGCACTGACTTAACGCAAAGCTGCTTTGTTTTAGCTGAAGCTGGACAACTCTGATATAGAAATCCTATTATGATTATCCTTCCATCCTATTCTTTAACCCTTTTAGGTATTTAAGATGACCTAAATCACTTGAAATAAAACATATTATCTCAGCACCTCTTTAAATGTAATCCCAAGAATTTAACGTGTTGGCTAAATAATACCTATACTGTACATTTGAGTCACCTTCAATGATGTATTGAGATTATTACTGAACTAATTAAAATCAAAGTACGCTATCACAATACACCCCAAAACAGTTAATTATTTTCTCAAATGTATAGATTCAGAGGCCTACTGGCATTCTATGTATTTGGGTCATTTAGCCAAATACATAGAATGTAAAATATAAACTATGTACACATTATTTATTTCATGGTTCCAACAAGGAAAGTTTCATGTTTCCATGCTAAGTGAATTAGAATAAAAGCCAATGTCCCTTACTGATTTCCCTTTTTTAAGCCAGAAACATTACAAAGAAGAAGAAACAGATGATTAAGAGAATGGGTTTTAAGCTTTGAGACAAATGAGACATGGATTTTGGGCATTCATTGTAGAACAGAATAATACAGAAAGTGGGGATGGGATAAGGGCTTTTAAGTTTTAATTTACAATGTCAACTCCTAATTCAGGCACTTTGTAATAAAAGTATGCAAACTAAGTATTTAAATATGCATCTATACATTTTGGTTTTGTTAGTGAGTGAGTTAGTTCATTTTAGCAGTTTGAGTTTTAGTATATCTTCACCAGTATCACACACTCACATACTGTATGCTCCTACATGGTGATGTCATCATTTCATAAATTATCAAGAGAGGGTGCTGTTGCACTGCAGAGAACATACCAAACCACACTTACCACCGCAAACGGAAATTCTAAGATCTCCAATATCATTACTGTTCATAATAAATGTCAACTGGCATTAAGAATGCCAAGGACAAATACTTGAGCTAATAACCCTGTATAATTATTAAGACACGATGATGAAATGTTCGGAAATTGGATGTTAAGGCGTCTCCTCTTACTTTCAAATGAGCATCTTGCTGAGTTTTAAGGGAAGCATGAAGCCTATACGACGAAGATGAGTTCTGACTTGAGAGATGATTTGACAGGTTTTAAAGGGTTTGGCATCGCTAAAGTTTGAACAGTCTCTCATAATTGTGTGAGAAATGTAGACAGATTGTTCTATTTTTGAGCTCTGCTCCCTGCCTTTTTTTCCGATATTTTTTTGGGAGTGAGGGTGCAGCCCTCCCTCGTATTTTATTCTTTTTTGTGACAGTGAACAGAGATGGAAAGTGAGAGAAAGATGCAACAGCACAGCACGACTTGCAAACATTGTACTATATTGATTGTTGGTTGTGAAGACAGGTTCTTATATATATTTTGGGATTTAGGAGGAATGAAAGTTTTCACAAATAAATCATTGCATTACAAAGATAACATGTTACAGGCACAGAACTTTGGATTTCACCAAACACATTTTATTCTGCCAGATAAATGATAACACTGCATAATTGTTTGCTGTCAAAATACAGTCTCAGAACCTCAGTACAGATCAGTTGGGCTAATGCTCACTGAAGAATGCCTGTAAAAAAAAAGAAGGATTTGAATGGTTTATTTGTCAAAACACAGTGTTCTAAGAAAGACTGAGAATAAAAAAAAATTAAAAAACAGCATGCGAGGGATCATCTTCACCATGGGGACAAAAGACAAGATGGATCCCTCTACAAGTGCCACAACAAACTGTCAACTTAGAATAAGAGTCTCGTCAAGCCTGCTTAAATAAGCCAGTTAACATAGCACTTTTGACATCTTGCAATGGAGTGCCATGTCAGGCAAAATGTTGTGTCTTCTCTTCCCAGGTGATGACAAATAGATTTTACACTGCAGCAATTTTTTGTCAAGCGAATGAATTCAGAGAGAGACAAAGATTTAACATATCACACAGGTAGCAGGACAGTTTCTAACCACAGGGATGTGTGTTCCTGTTCAGCTCACAATCCAGGTGGACTTGAAAAATCACCTGCTTGAGGTACTACACCCCAAACTATAACCTTAAAGTGACAATGATGGTGATAAAGTAGTTATCTGAGCTTTCATGAGTCTGGCACTTATACAAAGAATGACAGCTGCTTTTCTCGTCTGATCAAAGGCAGCAGACGAGTGCTATACAATGTTCTCCCTCCATCCTTCCCCCAAACCCTGTCTCTATCTAATGATAGTTGAATACACTGTCATCTCATTATCTTTGAAGAGGGGAAAGATCCCTCCCGTATAAGTGGGCACTGTGTCTCTTGCCATCAGACAGGCCCTAAGATTGGTGAAGCACATTCTTGTCTCATTATGTTGAGTGAGAGATATCAGACACATCCCATCTGCCTAACGCCTTCCACACACATGCCGCCATGCCTCAGCCATACAAGCTGGTGCAGAAATACAGCGAGTAGTTTATCTGTAATTCTATAACTCAGCTATGAGACTGCTATTCTAAGCAGGTTTGGACGCAACTATTAACTAAATCACTGCATGGTTAAATATCACTGTCAGTGTTAAGAGAATACAGACTTTTGATTGGATGAGTACATGCAGGGCTGGCTTTTAAACCATTAAAGAGCTCTCGACTCTCAGACATGCATCTAGTCTGCATCTCTTATCATCATTAATATTGCAGCATATCATGTAGTTTATTTCTTAATGGCTTTAAACTAGTACACAAAACCCTTTTACCCCTCAGCAACTGGCTGCAAGGCTTTTTCTGGTTCCTTCTGACAAATGAAAAGAGAACATAATCTGTAGTCCCCCCAATTTTCCGAATTGCAAACCCTCTCTGGGGTATAGAAACAGCACAGATAGGCAACAAAAAAATCTGATGCAACAGCACCACAAAGTGCAACTTCTAAATTGAATGAATATGATTAGCTTCATATACAGTAGCTCATATATGCTTTTTTTTTTTCAATAATCAGACAGTACAATTACATTCAGGGATAATTCTGGTGCTTGTGTAACTATTCTAATATGAATGAATAGTGCTCAAAGCCTCACGCCAACAATAACTTGTGACAGAAATGCCAAATTGGTTCCAGTTTCTCTTGACTGGCTCTAACAGATGTCATGGGCCGATTGCCAAAACATCTTATCGTGGACACAGTACAGTGAAACCACAACACTGATCTACATGATGGATGTCAGATCAAAATGAATCCAGCCATGGTTTTACCAGCTTTGAATTCATGCATGGGGAAGCCTGTCAGGGGCGAGAGATGATGTGGACACTGGCTCTCACTGTTTGTCAAGATTTTACATCCCTCCCCCTTGCTACTTGTTTGAAGCTAGTCATCTGCTGTCTAGCAGCTTGCTGCCAATACGCTTGAGAATCTAGATTCAACATTTGTGGACTTTTTACAGGAATAAATGCAATTAGACTGTTTTGTGGGTGTAAAGCATCCCTTTGCATACAACATGCAATCTATCATTTTAATGGGCCTCAACTTTCCCAGGGAACACACTTTAATTTGTTAACTACACTTGTCTATTCCTTATTTTACATGTCTAATTCAGACAGTAAACTAGTGACCCATCAATAGCACATTTTATTTACAGCAGTTTTGCCTCTTTGGAAAGGTGGCTGGAATAAAAAAAATAGAGAGCTAAATACGGACTTTTGAAAGTTGAGCATCAAATGTTTTGACATCAAATGGAATAATGATGGAGCATCAAACCATGAAAAAGATCTATGCAAACAGCCCAATTCTTTAAATGAGATGTATTGTTTGTTTTTTCACTGATACAGCCGTGACGACAAAGTTGTTCTTGTCGAACTCACTTTCTAAGCCTTTGCAGCATCCATAATTCAAAGAACACCATGTCCACTTCAAGAACATGCTCTTGCTCCATGAAGGACACACACAATATACATTTTACTGCCTCGTTTTTTCAGATAAATCTTTGCAATGGGAGGAAAAAAACATCTAGCATTGCTTGTGTGCCACTATTGTGGCTACGCCTCTTACTCCATATGATCTTTCTCTCCGCACATTACTGCTGCCCCTGCAATGCCCGCTTACGAATTGCCTCCAGAACTAAATCACTTCCTTTGTCAGACACGACTGCCTTTCTTTCCCCAGACCCATTGCTTACTGCTATTGTTAGTGAAGATGAACAGCCCACGACAATTAAAGGTGTGGACCATTACTTCTGCTGTAAGGAAGGTTAGGCCTCATGCTTTACAGCCTGAGGGAGAACACCACCGTATCTACATTTGTCATCCAGAGCCATAATGGAGAGCCTTGGAATGGATGACGAGCCAACAAATATCCAGCGCTCTGCATGACTTGGGTCAGGTTTATGCAGCCATGTCGGAGGTCTGTAGGATGCAGTTATTATGGAAACAAAGTGAAACTAAATTGAAAAACGAAGCCTACTGCAACACAGAAAACATAAGCATACAGAAATGCTGCAAGTCCAACACAACACACTGAAAATTTCCAGGGCAAACTGATAAATATGTCTACTACTTGTAAATGGTGTTCAAATATTAGCTATAGCTACATTCTGATATTACTGGAGATATTGGCTATACACTTAGCTTTAGCCTTATACTATAGTGCTCTTCAGTTTCAATTGTTTAACTTACATGGCCCATAAGGGGTTTTAATACACGACTTTGCAATGCATTTGTGATGAACATTACAGTATAGTGTGAATACTGGTTAAGAAAACAGTAAAAGCATACGAGATATAGATAATTTTGTATTTTTACTGTATTCTTTGTGACAGTGACAGCACGTTGAGTGAGCGCCAGATGATGATATGAACAGTGTTGCAGACTATTGTCAAATATGTATTGCACAGGTAAGAGTACCATAAAGGGACTGCTATGGTGACAAAAGACAGAATCTCTTGTAAATACTATGTGACTATATGACAATTAGCATTAGCAGTTCGCAGACTAACATAAATGTTTGCAATTAGCATAGGCAATTAGTGCTAGCGATTAGCATAAGTGAGCATTAGCAATTAACATAAACAATTCAGAATCAGAAAATCAGAATCAGAAATACTTTATTGATCCCCGTAGGGAAACTCTTTGTTACAGTAGCTTGCCTTTACGTCAGTGCACACAGGAGAAAGTACTAGAAAACGATATGATACACTATAAAACAGGTCAGAAAATAAATTAAGTATCAGGTCGGTATAAGTATAAGATAAACTAAGTGTCGAGTACCAAGTGGGTTTACTGGTTGATGATGAAAGTACAGTATAAAATACAATGTAACCAAATATGTAATAAGTAATAGTAATAAGCGGAGGTGCATGTACTGTCGAGAGTAATAGAGGTATATAATATCAATAACAATAAATAAGAAAAACTAACATGGGAAAACTAATATTGCACGGGAGTAGTACACAGAATATTGCACAATTATTATTAATTGGCGGAGATGTAATGCTCAATGTCCAGTTTAGTGACCTAGGGTCAAACAGACTAACCCTTAGAGGGAGGAGTTAAATAGTTTGATGGCCACAGGCAGGATTGACTTCCTGTGGCGCTCTGTGGTGCTTTTTGGTGGGATGAGTCTTCCGCTGAAGGTGCTCCTTTGCTTGACCAGCACGCCATGGAGCGGGTGGGAGACACTGTCCAAGATGGTGTGTAGTTTGGCCATCATCCTCCTCTCTGACACCACCGCCAGAGAGTCCATCTCCACCCCCACAATGTCACTGGCCTTACGGATCAGTTTGTTGAGTCTGTTTGCGTCCGCTACCTTTAACCTGCTGCCCCAGCATGCAACAGCATACAGGAATTAACAGCATTAACAGCTAGCATAAATGGTCATTTAGAGTTAAGCCTGGTAAAATGTTTAACTAATGTGGGCCAACCCCAGTAGTTTGGTCAGTGTTATTTTTTAGCTTTTACTGTGAACTATAAACCGTGCTTTATGTACTTCTAAAACTTAAGACTATTGCAAGCAGACAGGCAGTAAGATAGCAGAGTTAAATCTGTCAGCATGTAGAGAATAATTAACTATTTTAATTAGTCAGGAATGCTGGAAAGCTAGGATTTTTGTATTACCCAACCAGCAGAGATAAACAGGTAATAGGGCTATCTAGGCTACCTAAGTCAACCGCGTGAAGAATACGGAACTGCACTCACACAGGTGTGTGCAGTGTACATGTGTAAATGTTTTATGCTATTGTATACTCAGCGATTAAAATTAAGTCTAAGTTTAGAGCAGAACTACAAGTTCAAGTATAGCCCCATTTACAGTCAAGAACGATAGCAGAGCAGTTGCACCTTGAGTGAAAGCAGACGATGATCATGAACAGTGTTGCAGACTGTTGTCATAAATATTTTTTTGCACAGGTAACTCCTTTAATTCAATGTGTTGCACCAGTCTGAACCAACTGTTTCATTCTGAGCCTGTAACATAACCAGTTGGGCAGCAACACATTACTTAATAACGCGTTACAGTAATGTGATTACTTTTTTCAGCAATGAGTATTGTAAGGGATTCAAATTTTAAATTCAGTTTACATTACAGTTACTGATCCCAGTAAGGCTGTGTTACTTTGACAATGTGGGGGTTGTTTTGTTAGCTGTCTTTCCAGGGGTTTGATGGAGGGCTGAAATCAATTTCGTCCCTATGTTTTCAGTGGAGAGACTGGTCTGGGATATTTTAACATGGATGCAGCTATGGGGAGGCAGCTAGTCTCAACTAAAAGAGGAGAAATGCGATTCCCAGTGACCCCAAAATTGTCTTAATGCTACATGTTGTGTCTACTTAGCTGCCTTGGTAACTTTAGCCACTGGTCAGCCTACATTTAGGAGTCACCTGGGTTTTGTTCATAGTTTGAAGGTTTGAACCCTGCAGCTTCATTGTGTGGATGGGATCTCTAGAATGCTGTTAAGCTAGCTGTTTATAGTCAGTGTACCTCCTAACTGTTGGTCGGCTGCTTGTTAAATGTCATAATGTCTCATTTTGTATTTCTACAAGTGTTAAATACAGAAGGCGTGATGTGTGGGTGCGGAGCCTTTGGAATTGTTTAAAGGCAGCTCTGACAGAGCTGGGCTGAGTAACAAAACTAAAGTGACGAGTAATGTAACTAAGTACATTTGCTGTTGAGTAATTAGTAAAGTAATACTTTTCAATAAGTAATTTGTAATGAGTAATTGATCACATTTTTCAAGTAACTCAGGAGGAACATTCAAATCTTATCTGTTTACCTCACTACTGTATGTCCACAATGTATTATTGTCAATCTTATATGAGATACAGTAATTGCAGTGAAAACTGGTTCAGTCGTTATTGGTTCATTCTATATATTGCTTTGTACTTGTTTATGCTGTCTGTGTTCAGGTACAGTTCCCTGTGAAATGTTGCTTTAAGACACACAGATAGATCTTCAACCAAAAGAGAAAAAAGAAGTGAAGATATTTTAGTTATATTGAGTTTTTGCTATTGTGAGATTGTTTCCTCTCATAATATCAACAGAAGAGGAACACCATAACAAATCAAATCAATAAATAATGTTTAAATGGTAAATATTAATGTTATATCTGATCTTACCAGAGCTGTATACGACATTCACTGCCACTAAATATCGCACTAGAGCACCAGCATCTCAGACCAAAACAAACGGGTGCTACCAGACATTGAGAAAACTGTCATTTTGCCTTGCAGATCATCATAAAACACACTTTAAACACACATTCAAACTGGACAGAAACAAAATCAAACTCACCAAAACCGTTAGTCTTTCCACTGTTCCAACAATCACCAACTCTGGTTTGGTTGAAATAAATCCTTAATTCACCGCATTAGATGAGAAAAGAACCAGTCGTTATATCATATCTCTCTCTTCACAGAGGAACAGTTTCTCAGGGAGGGACTTAGATGCACTAACATATATTAGTGTTTGGAATCATCATATACAGAACCTTTAATGAAACCAAAAAATGCCATGTAATTCATTCCTTCTTAACGAGGTTTCTAACAAATGTTATGATACAAATATCTAGGGCTGGGTGATTAATTGAAAAGTAATCGAAAACCGAAATTCAGAGCCTCTAACCGACGTAATTTTCCCATGTTGGTTATTTCGTTTTTTTATTCCTGTTAATACTTTCCCCTTAAAAACATACTACCGCGTGTGTAGTCATGTGACTCCGTCTCATTCAGTCAGCGGCATGAAAGCAACATGGAGGAGAACTCAAACACTGAGTCAACTGAGCAACAGGTGCAGCTTGTACCGAAGAAAAACGCAGTGTCTGGACACATTTTGGCTTCAGTAAAGAAGACACCGAACAAAATTAAGTCAAATGTTAACACTGCAGAAAAACTGTTTCAGCGACCAAAAGTGATACCACCAATCTGTTTCAACACTTGGAGCACAATCATGTTACAGTGCATGGCACAAAAAAGAGAGACTGACAAACGCCCAGCAACAAGTGCCTCCCCAAAGCAGGTGTCGATAACACAAGCATTTACAAATGCTACACAATATGAAAAAGCTTCAAGAAGATGGAAAGAAATAACTGACGCCATTTGTTACTACATCGAGAAGGATATGGCTCCCACAACTACAGTGGAGCGCAGTGGGTTTAAACACCTTGACAGATACACTGTGCCATCATGACCATATTTTTCCCGTACTGTGCTGCACAACATGTACAAAACATGTCGTAAAAAGGTAGCTGCTGAGTTGAAGTCTGCTACTTGGTGTCCCCCTGTGCTGGATTGTGAGGAAAATCCACTGGAATGGAAAACATCATGTGCACTTTCCCACTCTAAGTAAGGTGGCATCTCTGCATACCAGCCACAATATTTTCAGGGAAATGTCATAACTATAACACCAGGTAAGAGAACTTCATGTGGTGAGACAGCTGTTTGACTAGCTGACAAACTGACTGACCTGTTGATTATTTGGCTTCTACTTATCACATCTTGTGTCAAGTTATCTTTGAGATAGTAAAAGTTAACAGAAAAATACTGCTTAAAAATTGATTACAGTTTAGTGTTTTTTTTTCCTGGCATCATCTTTGGTACCAGCCTCTTCAGGGCTTTACGCTAACTGTTTTCCCAAGTGTACATGTGCTCCTAAATGAACAAACTTAGGCGCAAAAGGAAATTTAGAGGCACAGTGAAAAATGTCCAAGTAACAATTGAGTTTTTTAACACATTATATATATATATATATATTAAAATATATATATATTAAAATATTGACAAAGCTTTTTAAAAAGTTGAAACATTGAAACAGATTTTTTTTTTTTTTAATTTGACACATTGAAAACAGCTTTTTAAACACTGGTCCCTCATCACAGGGATGAGTGAAAACACTCAAGTTTTTGGTAGGTTGTAATCTTTACTTGCATACTGTGCTCGTAAATTATCTTTTTCCCTGGTTCGCACATATCTCGCAGATGCAAGTGAAATATTTGCATTGTAGAACCCTGCTTGTGTTTTTGTGCATCACTTCCCAGAAAAAGTGCTTTTGATGATGAGTGGTGTAATAGGTGTAAAAGCTGGTACTGTTTTCTCTTCCTTCAGCCATAGTGGCCAAAACTGCTTTTGTGTTACTCTATCCTCGTCTCCCTCTGTTTACAGTAAAAAAAAAAAAAAAAAATAAATTATATTATTATTATTGTGCAGCAAGGGATTTTTCCCAGGAAAGTACTGCCAGACGCGAGTTATTAGAGTAACAAAAAATAAATTAATTTATGTAAAAACGTAACGGATTACTTTAATCTTTAAATCACTTTAAATCCTTCATATGTATCTTATAGTAATATGTTCTTAATTCAAAATCCCATAGAGAAAGACAGGTTAGGTCAGACCTACTTTAAATCACTGAAGACACTACAGACATAACACTACACATGCACAGGGATGAAATGCCACTTATGTGAATACGACAAGGAAATTAAAGTTCTAAAGTAATAATGATGTGCAAGTACAATGAATGATATTGCAAAACAGAACACTTCTGCTACATTGTTTCAGCTGTAGGCAATAGTCTATAACTACCTACAGATGGGATCTTAACAGAGACACAACGGGGTTGATTTAATCAATTTTTAGAACATTTTGTTTCTTGCTTAACCCCAGGCAATCAGCATCACATGGGCAAAACCCACATGGCAGCCATATTGCCAGGAGGATTGCCCACGGTGGACAAAAGCTGAACCTTTCTTATCCTCCTATAGCCTGGTGTCTGAGTCTGATAGCATATGCATGCAGATAACAACTTCAAAAGATTAATTCTCATCTTACTACACATTTTTTTGCAGGAAAATCTCTTGTACTCAGAGTAGCCTAAGTCTTTTGTTACATAGCCTTTAGCTTGGTAAAGAACTTTCCCCTTCAAATTCATCCTGAGGCTCATGCCTGATACCCCTGTTTGACGTGCAGAGGTGTTAAATTATTTAGGTTGAATCTGTATTTTGTTATAGAATGGAGTTGGAAGGAATACTAAACCATATCAAGTTACTAGCTATGAAGGCTGCTTTGGGTGAATTAAATACAAGATATTGACCTTATAAATAGTGGGTATGCACACCTGATCATTACATAACTTAATGTTTCCCCTGACTGTTGCCCTTAAGCACATCACATTTTGGCAAATTAAGGTGTTCTCAAGATAAAAATCTCTAGTGAGTAGTACATGTGAGTTGTCTTTTAATGACTATAATCTCAATAGTCAACACATATGCCAGATTTTCACTAGAATAGCAGTTAATACATCACTCTATGCAGTATAACACCACATACAGTCTTTGACCAGCGAATGCCACTTTTTTAAAATATGTTAAGTCTCTTCGGCTGCACTGTACTGTATGCCTTATGTCCTTCACAGCATAGGAAACCGTGCATAAAGACCAGGCTTCCCAGCATGCCTCAGGCTTTCCAACATAGTTGCCAGCAGGATGCAACACTGCAAAAGGTGCTGCCTCTTTAAGTCTCCTGTGTGGCATGTTAAGCAATGGTAATCTGCCGCAGTGCAGACAATAAATTCCACTGCATAACTAAGCGTCGCCATGACATCGTACCTGGATGGAATATCATATGGGCAGATGGAGGGATAGGTGGATGGAGGCCATGCCCCTTGCAGAATAAATATTTGTCCCAATGTTGACACAAAAGGGACAAAAATCTGACAACTAGTCGCAGCATCACCACTTGTTCATGCGTTGTATTAGAGAAAAAAAGAGGACTGCATTAATTATTTCCCCTAGCTTAGTGCCGGATTGGTCAGCATGCGATTCATCTGTTCAGTGCAACAATGGAGCTCAATGCTATGACAAATCTGAAGGCCTGGGCTGTCTTCCCAGTTCCCAAAAGCTTAATAGTGTGCCATGTGGAATGATGTAATGGTAAAACACTGCAAAACTTGAGTGCTCACCATCTTTAGTGAGGGCAGGGGAAAGAGGGAGAGACAGACTGGAGAGAGAGTGAGAGAGGGAGAGAGACAGAAGGAGACTCAAAGGGCCTGATTACTGCATATCATCTAGAATACAACTTGTACCACACAAATCTCCAGTGAGATCCCCATACTGTTGGAGTATGATAACAGAAATGAAAAGCTAGTTTGAGTTGGGGCTCTCTTAACGCAGCTGCCTTGCAGTGTTGAGGAAAGTGATCTTCGAATGTTCACTGCATGACTTAGACAGCAACTCTGCAGTTATTTGACAAACTGAAAGCCATTTCAGGCTGTCACAAGCAAAATTATTTGGAACACCCTGTAGCAAGGACCTATAATCCCCAACAAAGAAATGTTATTATTCACAACAGTGTGAAAAGAGACACGCCAAAGCTGCCCTGCACTAAATGTGGGTTTTTCTACAGGATTTTGATATTTTTTCCCCTCAATTTTTTCATGAAAAATATTAGACTGGCTTTTTATTCTTTTCACTTATTTTAAGAACATAAGATTAAATGGTGGTACTCTAAAAGCAAGCGCAGTAACACTTAATAAAACAGCTCTTTGCATAGATATTGCTTCTTACATAAAGGAAACCAGTCAATGCTATTTTTACATGTGACATCATGCTGTCAAATGTAATGAGAAATTCTAAATCAGATGCAACAAAATATAGATTGTTCAATTGTTGTCATTGTCAATTGTTCTAATCCATTTGTATGATCTCAATGTGAATACCAAATCTCAGCACGCAGTACTAATTATTCAGATTGTTTAGAGGCTACACTACATGAATGCCTAAAAGTCAACTTTTTGGGGTAAACTTGAGATATGCTATAATGACTGTGATTAATAAAAAAGGTATCACTGCTTACATCTTACTACTATTAGTTTGTTGACAATGAGGCTAAACATCCACATTTGGTTAATGAATTTCTATAAACACTGGTGAGGTAGCCTATTAATAACATTTTGTTCCAAGAAGTTCATGCAACCCACATCATTGTGGCATTTAAATTACTTGAAATGAAAATCTGATGTAATTATTTTTTATCTACCACTGCAGTCTATGGGCATAGTTCAGTCTCATCTCACACTGAGCAAAATATGCACAAGGAATACATATCAGATCTTGATCAGAGAATTCCAGAGAATAATCGTCGCAAGCTGCAGTTTTTATTACATTAACAACCAAATTACATTATATCATTAGACAACATAATTGCAGTTTGTATTTTAAATCATGATTTAGAGAAAAACATTAGATCCGAGGTGTAATGAGGTCTGATTCTTAAAAGGTCTCATAAGAGTAGTTTCTTCGTGGTAAGTCTTTATTATTGCATGGCACGGAAATCAATTACAGTTTTATTGAGAATCTTGATCCCTTATGGGGAATTCAGCAAGGAACACTTTGCATTTTTACAGGTCTTCAGGATTTAGACAGCAAAGAAAAATGTTCGCTGGTGACATGTTCAAGGTGTTTTGAAGCCAAATGCATGCTGGGACAAGCCTCTTAATAATAATAATAATAATAATTATAATAATAATAATAATAATGAAAACCAACTCTAGTATAATTCCTGCATCCAGTCACTAAAACTCCATCCAATAGTATATACTGAAATACATTTTTGTGTTTTTTTGGTTGCTGAATAACAAACTTGGTATCCAACATTCATGGTCGATTTTCTATTTCAATTCAGATCCCAGACCAATTTGTTGCAGCCCGTAGAAACACGCTCTTTACTATGCATGGCGTTCTAATACCCTTGGCCCTTTTTGGACAAAAGGCAGAGCAGAGAGCCAGGGGCATTTCATTTCATGCTCTGCCTCCTCAACCCCAGATGTTCACCTCGAAAACATCTTCACTGATACAGGTAGAAGCTTAATGGCCTGCAAATTGCCCCGAGCTCAGGTAATGAAATGCAACCTCTGTATAATTTTAATTGAGAAGTCTGGATGGAAATCAAATGATAATGTGCTCCATGCATGGAAAGTTTTCAAGTAACAGTGAAATTTGCGTCTGGTGTGTAAGTGCAGCTTGGGCTAAGGTAAATGGCTTTTCCTATTGAGCCTCTCTTCATTTTAATTGTGGATTGCATGGTGTAATAAATGGGTTGGTCATGACTTAGAATCTGGTAAATGAAGCAGAGGATGTACACACCTCTGAATGCACAATGGTGCTCCATATTTACAATTCAATCCGACAGGGTGCCTATTAGAAGCCATAAAGCTGCTCAACTGTTAGATAAGACAGCCTCAATAACCCTCCCCTCATCCCCCTCTACACACACACACACACACACACACACACACACACACACACACACACACACACACACACACACACACACACATTCAATTCCTGTACTTATCATTGTTCAGTTATTGTGTCTTCATTTACATTACATGTTTTCTCTATGTTGGATATTGCAAGTATGTGTTGTACTTGACCAAGACCAACACAGAGCAGTGCCCAATCTTGTTTCAACAGGGTTGTAGTTCACAGCAACCCAAACAGCTGGCAGTTGTGGAATGACAGAGGAAGGCAGAGGCTTGAGTGTCCCACAAGTGTTGGTATCAGAGCTTCTCCGAAAGTGGGTGTCCAAAATACATGTTAGCAAGTTAACATTTGCTACTGTTATCAGCTCAGCCAGTAAAATTGATGGAAGACATGTCAAGGAGGAAGCTTTGAGAGACAAAACATCCCTGACAACATTTGATATTCCCAGAGTGTCCTTGTATGAGGACTAAACATTAAGTTCTCAAAACATTAACTGTTACTTATACTTGCATTAATTCTTTTTTTTTTGTCTTTTTTGTTTGGTCAGTTGGGGACAGCACAACAATCTGTAAACACAACAATGAAATGTTTTCACCTTATGAAATTGATAAGGCATGTTAACAAACACTTGCCTATTTACACATCCAGCAGACATTCATTTGGAGTAGTGTTTCAGATGATGTAAGTCCAATATTCACTTTCTTTTTGTCTCTGTTTTGGTCTCCACCAACTTCTAAGGGTAATAGTTGGCTTTTTAGCTGCTAAATGCTTTATTATGTTCACCATAACTTTGTCTGTCTGCTGTTTGCTGCTGGGGAGGTAGCGCACTGTGGGTTTATCAGAGCGTTTTCACTGAAAACCTGCTATGGGAAACAGGATTGATGGATGTGTTGAGACAGAACCAAAGCAACATCATTATTGCCAGCTTTTAATCAGTAAACACGAGAAGCTTCTTCCTCCTCTAAGCTGTAGAAAACTAGATTTACACCACAAGTTTGTTGACCAAAAACTGGTCACAGTCAACAAGTGTCAGACAGCAATGCAGAGACGCTGTGGGTGCACTGGGCTTGGAGGACTCGGGGGAAACCAGATGTAAACAATCAAATGAACCCCTGCCATTGCAACAAATATAGTATTTGAACCAAAACATCAGTGACAATTACATGATTAAAAACAAGGTGAGGATGTTGAGATATAGCTGAAGTGTTTGAAATACTACTAGGTGCCAGGCTTGTGAACAGTTTACCAAAAAGCAATTTATATACAGCAAATTATATGTCTTCTTGGCTGTGTCATTTGACATGAGGTGCAGAAGTGCAAACTAACTGAAGTACTGGTATCATCTACAGACACTACTGCTTATTTGTCACCTGTCTCACCTCTCCCAGATGTTCACGAGAGTACTAATGATGTGCACTCTTTCTCTCCCTCTCACTCCAGTCGTCTTCAGGAAGAGGCCATGCTCCAAGCCTGGAGTTGACTCTTAAGTATGTTGCACATGTACACAAGCACACACATATGCACACATAGATACATACACTTAGAGCATAGATGGACCATATTTGAAAGCCTTCTGACAGGCAGCAGGTGATGGCGCCAAGGCCAGCTGCTACTGCCCCACCTCTGCTCAGCTGTCCGAGCCCAGAGCAGCCTTTGAACAGCCTATTACCCCGACACAGCACCGGGGGAAAGCAATCAGCTCCAGAGGTACACCGCTCTCACACCAGATGGTGTGGGAGATGAATCGAGCCATTATATTAGTGCTGGATAATTCCTCAGATGAAGCTAATTAAAAAGAAAAATAAGTGCTATCCGTCCTCTTCTTACCTCCTTTGCAATCTGAAGGGAAACTCCACTGACACTCTCACTTCATGGAAAAAAAGAGAGAAATAGAAATATTTTTGAGATTCCTCCGATTCCTTCCTCCAAACATTAAGAAATGAAAAGTTTCTTTATTAAATAAGATAACCAGTGTTTGAAAAACACCTGGTCTTAATGATTGGCAGCACAATCTGATGCTTCTTTTTCAGACAATAAAGGAATGCAGCTGACAAAGTAGATACGCTGTACAGCCTGGAACCTGTGTATTTTAATTAAACTGAATCAGATCATAATCTGATGAGATCATCAGCTCATAATTGTTTTTATCCCAATATGTTTATAATGCTTTGGGATTTAACACTTCAACTGCATGAGCAGTTATATTGTATGGAGACACTTTTATAAAGATATTAAGCACATTGGGAAAGATGAAATTCTTTCTTCAGCCTGCTAATAGTAAATATTTTACAGAAACCTTTTTTTCATTCAATTTTTTCATTTCACTTAATGTCAAAAGCACTCATTAAAGTACAAAATAGTGGCACAGCATCTTCTTACATGCATCTTACTAATTTAACAAATCTGGATATAGTTCAAGTTCACAGCTGTGGAGCTGTGAAATTAACGTTGTCCCTGCTATTGTTTGCAGTCACACCTTGAAAAATGCACCTGAAAAAGTATGTCAAAGAGCTCCGTAAATATGGTACCTGAATTGGCTTAAGCCCAAGCAGACAGAGACAGGCGACACCAGAATGTGAATCTCAGTTAGCTTTAAAGGATTTAGGTAAACTCTGAAACAGTGCTTATTGCTCTCTTATCCACTTTTGTGTTAATGAAAAGCATGTCCTGAATCTGTCAAGGGAGATTAGGTGAATATCATTACTATTGTCCTTTTGCCAATGTAGATTCACTGTATCCACAGGGATTACAGTCCAACACATCCCAATGTGTATTACTCTCTCTGCCAAGGGAACTTAAGAAAGGTTGAGCTGATGATAAGGACTAGAAATCATGTGTCACAGGAAATTCAGACTGCATCAAATTCTGAGAGGTGGATCCAATTTTTGACTACACCTGTGCAATCCATTATCCCTGAATCAATGTACTGGACTTCAGCTGGAAGACAGGACTCCTTGACCATGATGTCTGTGCACTGGTTTCAAACATAGCCATCTCCAAATCTGATTCTTGAGTAATGAAAGTCGGATTTTAATTGTATTTTTACAACTTGGATTTTTTCAGATAAACTGAGACAGGGCCTAATGGGCTAACTACATCACGTGATCAACTACACAGGCAAGTGTATCATGAAAACAAAAGATCAGGGATTCAAAGATGATAAAACTTAAGTACAAACATATAGTGCTTGAAAGACATTTAACACATGCTAATATCAGTATGTACATAATGTAATCGAAATCCTTGGTTGGGGAGAAATCTACAATGCCTCTTGTCTTGTAAGGGAGATCCAGTCAGGTCTGTAATTAAAGAAATGTCTTATATTATAATATTTATGAAAGGATAACATTTGTGGTTTTTCATGCTTTAGTCTATTAATTCCAATTTATATATATTGTTTCCTCTAAGCAAGAACAGGTGGTTCATTTGTCCACCTAATTTCCCACCCTGGTGTCAGACATCAGTTCTACAATACTCAGTGTGTGCTGAGCCTGCCTTAGTCTTTGGTGTAAAAAAGTTTTCTATGCTAGGTCCCATAAATAAGGTTTACCAGCTTTTCCAAATTCAATCTTTCAGCTGTTCTGGAAGCTCTAGCTCTCAGTGGCGCAACACCACAAAACAGACTCACTGTGTTGATGTTTCCTTTAAATGCCACCAATATCCATATCAAGGCAAAATTATTCGTATTTAGAACCGTGCTGTGCTGGATCTTAACTCTCAACTTGGGCACATCATCAGAAATATTTAAATTACTCATCTCTGCCTCATAACTTTTGAGATCAGGGGCAAAAAGCTCTTGGCCTTAATTCCAAGAAAATGGACAGGTTCACCTGCCAATGCCTGGAGATACCTTGAGGGCTTTATGAAAAATCGCAACAACTGAATTATATTTTTAAATTAATTGAATTAACTATTACTTTTACATATAATTTCTTGAGATGAAGCCATATCTAGACTACACATTTAATACATTTGTGGTTTAATAATTTTATGTTGTTTTTTTTTACATTTTCCACCGAAAATGCTGTAACAATTTCATATCCTTTTGAAATTGGTTCAGAATAAAGCCAATCTTAAAAAAATCAGATTATACACACACATACACCTATTTACAAAAGGGTTAAAACAATCTAAAGTCTTTTTTCAGAACTGAAGGAACTTCATTCACAGCAGCAGCAAATTATGGCATATGTCAGTTCAGAGGAGTGCATCCCAGTTGTCAAAGGTCATACTACTTAGTTGAACACTTCCACTGCATCGAAAAGCAATGTTTAGAGTTGAGAGCAGTGTTCAGCATTAAAAAAAAAAAAACGACAAAAAAAAGCCTGCTGAGGATGTCAGCTCAAAACAGAAAAAAAGTTTAACACATCCAGAAAATGCAAAGCAGCCAATTATGTAGTCTGTGTAAGTTGCTGTTAGTCGAAAATACATCACAGGCATGTCAGTTGCTGTCTGTGAACTGTTACACCACATAAACTTTATTTTAAGGCACATGTGCAGCGGTCAGCAGTGGAATAGATTCAACAGAAGTGTTAACCTCAAGTCCATTATTGAAATCCTACCCTATTCTGATACTCTGCAAAGCTTAATCCTGCAATTTATTACTGTTCACTGTTCAATTCTCATTTAAATAAAATGGAACAATTTAAAACTGAATCTAGCCCCACTGTTTTTGTATTACTGACAGAAGAGCTAGGACTTTTTTACAGATCCATCACTGGCACTGAAGTATTAGTCTAAACACAACACAGAGCTGAGGGAATTTTAAGAATGAATACAATGGCGCCGTGTGTAAGAATATCTGCATGTTCCCATCTACAGAATGCAATTTCTTTTAAACCACCATTGAAGTCAGAAGAATGACAGTCCATTTAAAATACAAAGAATATGTCTTAAATGTCTTAAACAATTTCAGTGGTGTTTCACATTATAATTCTGATATTTCTGGGCACACCAGGGATCACCTGCCTGCGTCTTGTCAAGATAAGTTTAGTACTTCAAACTTAGTTCAAAGCTTTTGAAGAGGACTGAAGGCATAAATGAGATTGTCAGTGCCACAGGTTACAGGCTATCCCTGAAGCTAAGGTGCACTAAAAAATTCATAGCGTATCGATCCTTACACTTACCACATTTAAAGGCAATATTGATATATACAGTACCTGAAGTATAATGTTTAAGATATAAGTTCAGGAGACCACATATTCTAGGTCCAAGAGGAGGTCTTCTCAGGTCTTGGCTATTACTCAATTACTGATGCGCAAGTCCTCTAACCTTTGTGCAGGACTGCTTTTTTAGTTGACACAGGAAAAAAGGGGGAAAGTTGAGGTATTAGGACTGTGTGTACATGCATGCATTTTTGATTGTGTTTTGCTTGCACAACAGTAAATGGAACAGAGGTTGAGGAATATTGAAGTAGATCTACATGACAAAAAACTAACAAACAAAAAACTAAGCATTTCTAAATAGGCACAGGTCAGCTTTTTACAGAAATACAAGTTGAGTTCAAGTTGAAATACAAGATTTTTTTTCTTAGGTGTTAAAAAAAATCCATCAAGCTGGTCATTTGCTGCTCTCTGTACAACTGTAATTCCAGGCCAGTGCTCAGCGCTGTTTAGCAATAACAACTAATCATGCAAATGGCATCAAGAGTGCCACTTTTGTCTCTTTCAGAGGTGACACTCTGTGCCCACACAACACAGGCATTTACACAAGCATGCACATGTCTACAGAAAACCAACACAAGCAAACACTCAAAAATACATACTGTAGACAAATATTACAAACTTTCCATACAGTTGTCGTTAACAGCAATGCCATCATGCAGAGTTTGTCGGACTACATGAGTGGTATACAATCAGTGGCAAAAGTAATCCATAAAATAGCCATGCACTTGTCCGAGGTGTAATTTCCATTTCAAGATGTGATTGCATGCAGTTGCAGAGTGAAGTGAATTGGAATACTGTTTATATTTCTTTTCTCAATTGATTTTCTTATCACCAGCTGGATACAGCATCATTTGGAATGTTTTTCTTGCATCTTACCACACAAGATGGCAAGTTTTGGACAGTTTCTATCCAGTATTTAAGGCGGTGTTTGTTTGTTTCACAGACTCAAAGCTGATGTTGCTGCTATTTAATGACCAAGTAATTCCATGCCTAAAATCCCAACACTTTGTCTTTGGTCAAAGACTTTAGCAACCATATAACTGTAAATTAAAAACACACAAAAATAGTATATGCAAAATAGATATGAACATAGTGTAAATGCAACCTTGAAATGCTAATATTTTGCGAGTCTCAAGAGTTTCCCTGACAGAAACTCATAAGAATAGTTTGATGTTTATGTAAATCATATCTTGCTGACAGATGTAATGCTGTCTTTGGAAGTGCAAACAAAGAAAAACGGGGAAGGGGAAAGTAGGCACTGAAGAGCATGTCTATTGTTTCGACAGCTTGTGTCCCCAGCATCTGGCATCAAGCAGGAACAGCATGTCAAGATTAATGAAATGTTACTTTTATTGATCTACAGCAAGCAGTATATAAATATATACTTCTTTAGAAACTGCAGGCACTCCGTTTGTAAAGTTTCTGAAGTTTTAGGGCTGCAAACTCAAAAAGACAAGGTTTCAGCCATACTGTACCACAATTTAAAAACAAATGTTCAGCGCACGGTTTAGGGAATAGATAATCTTAATGTCTTCCTTGCTATATTCCGGGGCTTTAAATTCCAATCAATGAAGTGAAATTAAAGACCATGTGAATGACTTTCAGTGTGAGTCGACTGAGCGGACTTGTTAGTGGGAGCAGGGGCACGGTGACAAGAGCGTGGCAGAGACTGCTCCCTCACTCTCCTCTCCCCATTTAATTTTCCAATCCACTTCCTCCACATAGTTAGGAGAAGTGAGTTTTGTTCTGGTTTGATACACCATCTAATGAGAGCTACTAAGAGCCTGTTGAAATCATTCCCTAATAACACATTCTGAAGGCTGCGAATGAGGAATAGTTTCCCTCTATCTCTCCATTCAGAGTTTAATATATTCTTTCACTCACCTCTGTTCCATTTCCTTTCCTCCACTGTGTTTCTCCATTTTCATTAACTGCATTTCAGGGATAAAAGAAAAGATTTTGAGCAATCAGTACACTTTGATTTGATATGATTTTAACAAGCAATGCATTTTGGATTTATAGTATGTGGTCACTGGCTGCTGATATACTCCAAAAAAACCTAGAAAGAAGTCTTTGAAACAGCACAAGCACAGTACAAAATGAGCAGATTTTCTATTCAGAGAGATTCATAGATACAAGTGATGATGTAAGCAAAACTTCTTATCTCAACACGACCATAAGCTTTACCGGGTAACCTTGATTTGATCCGAAATTGGTCACACATCTACTGTGGAAATGTGAAAGATCCTGTTTATCAGACATAGACTGTACAGGCATGTGATGCTTTCTACAAATAATTAATTATTCAACACTATACATAAACAGCCCTATTGAACTGAATGGTACATGACAGCATAGCTTGTCCACCCTTAATCCATTCTACTTGCTTGACACACTCCAGCTGTAACAAGAACAAGTGACCTGACCTGTGCTGCTATACGCCGTCTGCTTAAAACTCCTTTGTGGTTTAAATGTTATCTTTTCCAAAGATAAAGCGCCCTCCCCTCCACTTCCTTGGGCTGTGGGTATTAGTTACAGCTGAAACACTGGTTGGTATTCCGCTTTGAATCCTGGAATTGTGTCTGCACCTTGACGTTTGATTGGATCTGTGCAAATGCATGTATATGCAAATTTGCCAGATATCAGTTCTTGCTCGGGGTGAAATGGGAAACAGTGGTTGCATTCTGACGAGCCTCTCGCATGGACTTTCCCTCTCTTTCTCCTTAGAGAGCAGCATTCTGTGATCTATAAATTCCCAGTAAATCTCAGCGCCTGGGTGCCTTCCCTGACATTTCCACACTCCCACATAGCATATTTTTAAGAAGGTAAAATCCATAATCTGTGTCAATGGTATCACACGGTGTATTTGCAGGGGGCCCTCTATGCACTAAACTGGCCAAGGATGCAGTGCAGAGGCTCAGAGGAGGTAAAAATGTTTGTTCTTACCTCTGTTGTCATACTTGTGCCTCAGGGCCTACACCAGTTACTCTCTGCAGAGACAATCCAATATTCTGCTTACTATTCTGCAAAGCTGTTCATGCAACAACACTAAATGTAACCGTATTTATAGAAATGACGGAATTGTTGGTTTACTGAATAGAAATAGTGCAGTTATTAATACTACAAAATAATAACATAAAGGTCAAAATGTAATATAAAAGTAGTTACATATACATCACGATATGTTTTATATGAGGTTATATACTAAATGTACAAAATATTAGACACATCCCTTCTGTGTTGAGTTAAAGGCACTGTTGCCTAATCCAGGTAATCATGGTTTCAAAATCACTCTCTACTGCATTTCTTTATCTCCATATCCTCCTTTTAAAAAATAAAACATTACTAAGGGATAATGGCTTTAATCATGATATAAAACATCAATGTACAGATATCTGTTTAACATGTCCCTATGCAATGTAAAACAATTTAGCATGCAATTATGTAGGTGTGTTCACCTACTTATACGTACATTTGTTACGAGTATCTTTGCAGAAACTCTATACTATATGTATCTTCCAAATGATGACGCATTACATCACTCACTACACATGTACTGTATGCTCCAAAATGAAGGTAGACTAGTGAAAATCATTGTATGAGAAAGTCAATTGAATATAAAAAGAACTCAGAAAGACTTCCCCTCCAGTGCCCCATTATTCTGTAATGATGGCTCAAAGTCTACACATTCTAATAATTTGTGGTATTTGGATTTAGATGCGTTGCTACTTTGACATTTATTCTTGCAGAGAAGAACAGATAATTGTATATGATATCCACTAAAAAGCGGTTGTACTGCTGTGTCTGCACATCTATGCATTCTGACAGTGGTAATCATTAGTCTTTCAGTGATCTTTGCAATTAATCTATCTTGACATGATAATTTGCGTCAGTTCTATTTGAGGTGTTTTTGTGAACCTTTGCTCAGCAGGGTGGCACGGCGGTGTGCGTCTGTAGAAGAAACAAGAGGCAGATGCATTCAGTGTTCCAGTCTGTCAACACTACACAGGCTGTTAACAGCAGAGATCAGAACAGAACAGGCCTTCCAGGTTTTGTTCATTGTGTCACCAAATTACACTTGACAAGTGGCAGGAAAAATTGCTTGATTTATTAACAAAGTAATTCTCTACATGTAATTAATACACTACTAATGGCTATCCATTTGTCTTCCATACTGTGCAGTAAAACCCAGAGCAAGGTGGGGGAAGTCATTGTGATGAAGGCTCCAGACTGACCGCCCTGCGATGTGAAAGATTGGGTTTCCTTCACGAGATTTTGTTACCTAATGGCTTGTCGGGAAGCCGTAGGGACAATGTAATGGACCATGTAATGGATAAAGGATTGTATTGATGGGCATGTGTTGACTTAACAATATTGATCTGAAGATTTAATATTGATAAATGTAAAAACATTTTCCAGTGAAACACTAATGCAGTTTTTGTGATTTATACAATGAATAGCTCAAAGCTTTTGCATCAACATAAAGTAATAATCTGTGACATTTTCATAAAAACAAATGTGTGTTTAGATACCTGTTAGCAGTACATAATATTAGATAGCGGGAAAGCTTTTATATGATCTGCTCTAAACCCAAAGGTCTCCTCCAAGAAAAACACCTCTGGTGCATAGAAGGTGAAGGTGCATTTCCATCAAAATAAACAACATTTGTTTGGAAAAGACAAGAAGAACACTGACCACAAGCCGACCTAAGTTGCTATAATGAGCAGCGATGCCCACTAAGGTTGAGCAGACAAAACAAAAAACACCACATACAGACGCTCAAACTTTATGAATGGGAAATCAAAGTAAAAAGATTAGTAAGAAAAGCAACAAAACTAAACCCACATGTTTGATTGAGAGAATATCTCCAGGGAGCTTAATTCAGCAACACCACAGCAATGAGCACTTACCACCGAAGATGGGCAAAGTAAAACAACAAAAACACTTTTTGGCAAAGTCTTTAATTTAAACTAAAAGGAGTGGGTTTACGCCATCAATTTAAAGATATATGAGACAGTTAGTCAGACACATAAATGGATAAATAACAGAGCACCTAATCAAACAATCTGAGCACGTTATGATGGTATAGCGGGGGAGAGAGAATGAGAAAGAAAAGAAAGAGAGGAGAGAGATTGTGATGGATGACACAACATCCAGCATAGTATCATATCTCTGTGGATTAAATGCTCTGGGAAGCAAGCCCCAGAGTGTGCTTGTGCATATCATTAAACCCCATGAAGAGGAGGAGGGCACATTGGAGCTGCTGCCAGGCCAAGTGCACGGATAGGCCACATCTCACAGCTGGCTAGCTAGACTCCAAAGGCAAGCGTTTCTAAGAAGGATTGGGTTTTATAACTTGTATATTTTTTTTCACAGAGTATTTGAGATGATAAACATTTCATCTGGACAGAGGCAGAAAAATCAAAGTAGCCTTGCAGGACCCAGTGGTTGGTTGTGCGTGTCTGAGTGAGTGTGTGTGAGAGATAGAGCGTGTGGGTTGTTTGTGAGAGTTTTGCACATGTATGCACATCCTTGTATACTGTTCAGCTTGCATTCCAAAGTGTATTTACCTGCGTGCGTTGATGTGTGTGCACTGTGTGTGTCATTCTTCCGGAAGGCAGTTTCAAAAACACACTATGTCAGATATTGGATGGCTACTGTATAATTTGACGGGTCTGTGCACAGAGGCCGGCTGTGGTATGAGTCATTGATTACACATCAGCTTAGTATGCTGCAGTGCAGACCCCTACATTGGTGGAGAGGCAACCTGAAGCCCCCAATCAATAGCTGCAGGCCTGTGAAGCTTCCGTCAGGTCCAGAGTGAAGGACTCCCTACCTCTCCTCTGGGCCCAGGCCTAACCTTTTCCAAAGAGAGGTGATGAAGAAGCTCATCATTTCTAATGAGGAATTAGTGATCGGTCCAGAAGAAATGACTGTCAGCACCGCATTGAGGAGTCCAAAAGGTCTCGGAGGCTGGGAAGTGCCAAACAGTATTCATTAGGGACCTGGAGATTTTCTTGATTTGCTTTGAGCGGCAGACAGCAGGGTTTAACTGCTGGGCTGGGAAGCCCAATGATTAAATATATCTGTGTTCCTGTCATTACTTTTTTTATGTTGTGAATTGGGAGAGAATGAATATTGCTTTAAGATAATCCAGTTGTCTCCTCTTGCAGAGGGAAGAACAAAGCAATATCAAGAATTATTAAAGATTTTGTTTTTCAGAGAGACCTATATTTTAAAGACTTTCAACCCAGAAGACATACACTTGTTCTAAAATCAGAACCAATGCACCCTTTCTAAAATCATGCGATCTCATGTTTAAGAGATGAATCACTCCCATTGACAAAAACATATTCACAGCTAATTAAAAATGTAATTGCGTGCACTTTAGCCATTTAGAGGAAGATGAATGTGGAATCATTAGGCATCCTCAGAAAACCAGATGTTCATTAAATTATGTCTTTATAAATGCCATTGTTCATTAGATTGCCAGAATATATGCTTACAGTAAAATGCTGGGTAATTCATTCCTTAAAGCGCTTTAATTGATTTAAGCCCACAAAAATACCCCATCACTGCAGCGCAACATTAAAAACCAGAACTGGCGTGACAGTTAACTGTTATTTTCTCCCTTTCTTTCTGTTGTTCTAGAGCTCATCTATTATTAACATTCATTTAAGAATCTGAAATGAATTGTGAATGAATAATAAGTCTGATTAATCTTAAGAAAGTAATCCAGTTGCCAAGCAATGTTGCTTTTTAATAAATAATGTCTGTAACCTAGTAATACTTATGAGTGTAATCTGCTTTTGATGCATGGTAATCACAGCAGAGATACGGCAACTTTTCCTTCGCCTGGCCTCAGACAAAACCATCTCTGGAGAATGCAACAATCATGCTTCAGTCTCTCTCTCTCAATTAGCCCCCGCTGTGCAATTCATTGGGTTTGCTGTAACAGTCCCTTAACAATACTTACCCAGGCTAGTCATTACTCAGTTCTACAAGATAGGGACCGCCTTCTGCATATTTGGGAGACATAATGTACAGTCTGATAAAAATTATCCAAGAGACATGAAATTATCCAAATTCATTAAAACTAACTGAAAATGGTTTCATTTCTTGTTTAAGCCACCTACACATTATTTATTTATCTTAGTTCTTGTCAAGTTAAGCTCAAATGTTGGCCACAAAACACAAAATCTCTGTTTGGACTGCCAAGTGGCAGTGACAGGCTGTAGACAAAAATCCTCACAATGTCTCACTCGTATTTGTTTTCCCTTTTGATTTTCTGCCTTATATGGATATGAAAAAAGTTGGACTAACTGTCCAAGTTTGTACAAACTGTACATGCCATTTCTATTCTCAGACAAGTATCTGCTACAGTGGAGAGTGCCCGTTTTACTGGTGGACAAAGGGTCTCTGACCTTTCTGATTAGTCCTTTATCCTGCTCATGTACATTTCCCTCTTTTAAATACCTGGTGAATCCCTCCTTTTTGTGTTTTGACAATTATTATGAGTCTCTGTCAGACACACCAGGAAGCCAACTCACTGTGGTTTATGGACGTAATAAAAGACATGCTGAGTAATTTCAATTTCTCTGAAGGCTTAACAACAGCCACTGCCTCTGCTTTTTACATTAGACAACTCTTCCACTGGCTGTGGATTGGACTAATGGAAAGTGTACTTTTGCCTTTTCCTTGGAAGGATGGAGGGAGGACAAAAGAGTGAAAAGGGGAGGAAGAGAGAGTTAGACGTTGAGGACAGATGGGACTGCAGTTCTAATTGGTGTTGAAACCTCCATCAGCACCAATTACCACCATTCTGTTTATTAAATACAGATTTCTGCATCTTTAGCTTATATTATGATTAGTCTCAAATGACAGACCAATCTACCATATTAGGACAATGCCCAGTTCTCAAAAATCTCTCTTGTTCAGTTTTTATAATAATATCTAAAATGTCTAACAAAGCAGCCAACTGAAAACAGTTTGAATTCCTTAGTGATTTTTACAAATCTACAATTCATTTTTCTGTGTTACTGCAGGCAACAGCCTTGTATTGCCATCAAAAGGGCCTGTGGAAGATAAGCTTGCTCAAAGCAGCTGCATCTATCTATCACTTGCTTCTCGTGTGGAAACCAGATGGGGAGCATTCACTAGGTGGCAGTCTAGTAACATAAAACCTATTGGCCTGCATGCATATAGCAAGATACAGAGAGATGAGCTGATAATATGGATTAACAAGATTTGGCTGTTTTACAGCTGTATCAGAATACATAATTTGATGTTTGGTTTGAAAAAATAACTTAAATTTTATATATACAGGATGCTACTGACTATGGTAATTAGTTTTTTTCTCCTTTCAATAGACCACTGTGTTTGTCGATGCAGTTATAAGGGATGGAGTCTGGGCTGCGGTGGGTGGAGGGGGGATGAGGCGTTCTTTTTACTTTAAGGATCTGTAAATTGTCCAATCTGTGTTCTTTTCTCTGATACCTACCCACCCGAAACTGCTGTTCCTACACTTCACTGAAGCAATTATAGAGAGGGACTTTGGCAGATCAATGAAATCCCCTTTAGATGAGAGAGCCGTACAGGCGTTTTGATCAACTCCAGATCAATTCCACTGTTTTGCCCAAACCTTGGCCAAGTAAAAGTGGGACTTCTGGTTGAGGAGTAGCACTCACCAATAATGATAACAACATCTCTGTCGAAGGCTGCCTGTATCTGTTTTCTGGCTTGTGTCTGGCTACAGTATATTGTCTACACTGCTAGGCTTAGCACACACCTGCTGGTCTCTCTGTCTCTCTCTCTCTCTCTCTCTGTATGTCTTCCCATCTCTTCTCTTTCGAATGTGGAAAAGTGACAGGTGCTTGAATGCAATCTGAGTTGGCAACTCACATCAAAGCTCTCTGTAAATTCCAAAGAGGAGCTGAAAGTCGTCATTAAAGAGACTCTGCATGGCTAAATCTGACAAGACTAAGTACTGAGTGTAATTGAGATGGCAGGAGATTGAATGATAGAATGGTTGTAATTTCTTGTACAGTATGTTCATTGTCAGAAAATACTGTCACTATAATTTTTATGGATCGCCATGATGCATCCCATTGGTCTTGATTTATGGTCAGACATTTCCATTTTAAGAGTAAAAGCTAACCTCTGTAACTGTGTTTCTAGGTGGCTCCTAATTGCAGCTAGACATAACTATTACAAAATCTGTAAGATGACATCAGTAAACTTTCAAACACGATGTTTATCGTTCCACTAGCTTTATAGAAAAAGACACAAAAAGCGATAAAAAGGTTTACTGCTGGTTAGTCTCTCTCTCTCTCTGGACAGAGGACTGGTTGCTAAGAAATGTTCATAACAGCACCACAATTTCATCTGGGCAAATATAGGCCGAATCGATGTTTTTTCAGTTAGTGAGGATGGGACTTCTCTAATGCAGCCCCACTTGTGATGAGCCTGATTAAATGGGTGTCTTTTTACATAAAAAAATGCCTTATGCAGCTTAAAAAATATCGACAACTACAGCAGGACATTTTTTTGCCGTCTGAAAACTGCTTTGTTAGCTGACAAAATTAATTTGTTGAATCATTATTTTACTATTCCCATTAGATGTAGATTTTTCCCCTTTCCCTTATATTTTAACCCTCTGGTCATGTGAAGCTCTATACTCTTAACAGAGTTAACATAAGTGCAAATGATGATTTCATACACTTGAAATATAAACTCTGCTCTGATCACCACACAGACACACAAGCTTCGCCTCTTCTCCTGTATACACGGGGAGCAGAGGCAATATTTGTAGAGTCAAGCATACTCATCCTGTACTTTGCACCAGAGCAAGTCAGGAGCTGTTAATACATTTCTGTGCTGCTCCAGCTCTCCACAGCTTCAATGTATTTCCATCAGCTAAAAACAAGAAAAACACATCTGAGGCCTTTAATAATGTAAACAAGAGAGCCACTTTGCCCCACCCAAACAATGCATCCAAAAATGAGTGTCAAATGCATGCATCTTCTGAAATAGCTTGGCCGCCAAAGCAGACTGAAAAATAAATATGTCAAATGTATTGGCGTTCTGTATGAATAATGGATATTTTAATACATCAGCGTGTTGTATTGTATTGCAAAAAAGCCATATGAAATATACATCATCTAATTAGACGATGTTCTCGGACGTGGAACAGCCTGTTTTTGATCAATATGTAATAAGATCTAGTATCAGTTAGTGATGGTTGGAGGTATAGATTTAGCAGCAGAAAAATGGTAACTCTAAAGGTAAGTAAAATAGGAGTAAAATCACTGCAGCACCAGGAATAAATAAATCCCTCAGTAAAAATTTACTAATTTAAAGTACCATTTTGAAAGCAGAATATTGAAATCTTTAGATTTACTGCATCATTATTCTGTTGCTCAGCTATAACCACTCTATTGATCAAAGGAATTATGTCTGCCTGGTTTTCTATTCACATCTACAGTGCATGAAGAAGATAACTACTGAAAAGGTGAGCCGACAGTGACAAAATGATTGCTGGTGTAGCAATGAATCCTGTAATTAAAATTATTGGGTTTATTCACAATCACAGGGTGTTTGCATGCACAATGTATATTCTTTATTGTATAAGGGCTATCCAAATGCTAAATTTACACACTTTCTTCAAAAACAAAAACAGCAATTAGATTTTTATTTCTTAAGGAAAACACAACACAGCGTCACCAGATGACAAAACGATCAACTTGTCATGTAACACTGGAAAGAAATGAGTGTTATTGTATGGGTTATATATACAATCCATATATTGAAAGTCAATACTCTGCCTTGTTACTCAAACCGGGAGATTAATCCAGAGTTATATGCACATCTATCACTCCACTCATAACTGCAGGTCAGCCCAGCACAAGGATCTCAAAAAGGGAGGGAGAGTAAAGGAAGATTGTTATCTGACCTGTTCTGCTGCTGCTGGTGGCGGCATGCAGCCTATCTGCAACTCAGGGGCAGTGTCTGTGTGCCTGTGTGTATGGGTGTTGAGGTAAGTCACTGAAGCAAAGACAGAGCATGCACTTGAATGATTGAGGTTACCCGGGTGACCTCATAAACTAAAACCCGTGGCAGTCTCCCAAGGTGAACGCTGAATTATGCCGTCATTAAAGGACAGGCCCAGTTGCCAAGGTTAGTATGTAAAGTATAATCATCTTCCTCCCCCTTCTTCCAGTCACTCATTAGTCCCCCTCATGGGCCAAAAGAGATTATACCTTGAACTTGCTTGACTATTGCTATCTGTCCACCGGGAATGGTTCCGCTATGGGCCATTTATATCCCCTCCCACTGTCACCAGCTAGCTAGGCTTACAATTCTGCAGGTGTAGCGTCTGTATATGCCTGTGAGAGTCTCCATGTACTCGTGTGTGTCTTGTCTTCTAGCCCACACTCGGCACACAGATCATCGAGTTTGTCCCATAAAAAATGAGGGATGGTTTGACTTACAGCCGCATTATGTTCCAATTCATGAAAGAACCACTGGGAAGAAGCCCACTGGCGTTGCAACAATTTGTTAGAATTAGGACCATTTGTTTTGTTTCCCTGGGCACTCGGCGCTGATTCAAATCCTTTGCTTCCAAAATAGTCTCAGTACCATTTTAAGTGCAACAATATGACCAAACATCACATAAATATGTGTCAAATGTAACTTCGCCCTTCAATTGTAAAGGACTATCTACTGAAATTAATGGCAATCAAAATACATACTGCAATTTAGCATGGACACTTTGGGGCACTTCATCACATTAGTATGTATACAGGTCAGACAAGTTTAATCAAACCCTGGAGAGCAACCAAAGGTTTAGTTTTTAGAGGAAATCATGTGCTGCAAACTCAAAACCTGGCCATTCATCACATTAATTTCCTTTTGTTTACCTGACATTGACCACTCAGAAACAAGTGCCATTCAAAGTCACAGCAATAGCTAAAATGAACACTTTGATTTAAATTATTAAGTGTTCTTTCATCTAGTGGTGCCTCTTTTTAATATTCAAAGGTATTACTATGAGATAAGCTGTAATCTTGTTAAATATTGTAGCAGTAATGTGAACAGACTGTTTATGTTTACATAAAGTGACAGATAATGTTTATCCACTTTCCCATTTACTTTAGCCAACTGCCTGCTAATGTTGGTATCGGACGCTAAGAGAGGGTATTCATTTCAAAATTGGCAGTGACACTAAGCACACTTCAAGCTACGAGTGCTTCTGGTCGGATGTACAGCTGCTAAAAAGTGACACATTCTGACTCAATTGATGTGTCTCCTTTGAGTTAGTCATACATTGCCATTCCATTTAGTGAGTATAATTTTCATTGCTTTGTGTGAATGGTTTTATAACAATAGAGCTTGTGCATCAGGTAACCATTATATTGTGATGTTTAGAGCATCAGAGTCTCTGACAGCACATCTCAATCCCCTTAAGAGAATAAAGAATTGCTTTGTTCCTGTAAAGATGGGGAAAAGAGAGTATGATCAAGATAACTTTGGTGGACAATCATAGAGAACTAAAGGGAAGAGAGGAAAAGGTGTGCCACACACTCTAAGAATACTGAGCTTCATTATCATAAAGTAGACTTTGTATTGTCAACTAAATCTTTGTTAGTGTCTTTTTGAAAATATTTTGTGATCCATTTGTGATTTTCAAATGGATTAAAGCCAGCTGACATGTGCTGTAAGGCAATGACTAGCCTTTTCATGGTTCCAACAGGCTTTGATGTACTGGTGTTTGAACGCATTGCACAGTAATAGACAATATATATAGCATATACTATGGTACTGAAGAGTACTTATCAGCTTTCCCACTTTCAGTGAGTTCAGTGATCCTTGGCAGGGCCCAGCAGCAACATCACCTCTCATACACTGAGTCTCCAGGACTGCTGGCTATATTTAGCTACATTCTGGCAAATTTAACTGTAAGGGCATTAGCTGTAGCTGGCTAGCAACCTACACAGTGACCAGAAGTGTGCCTGTGTTTTTGTGACAGCTCAGCCTCAGACTGATCAAACCTTACCAGAAACCTTACCAGTTCTTTTGTATTATTTTCCTCCAAATAACTTACCTTATCTTCTTATCTCTATACATTCATGAATTTACAGAAGCCCTGAGAGGTAAGCGAGAAAAAAAAAATCTGGTGATCCATTGTATTCTGGTGATTCTCTCTTTTTTTCTCACTTGCCTCTCAGGGCTTCCATATGAATTGGAGTCATAAAACCTTGGGATAAGCATGAATTTTTCACTCAAGTTGAAACATATCAACTTGTGTGGATGTTTCTTTGTTCGATCCTAAATGCCTAAATGTCACTTTGCATAATGTCTGAACACATCTTTAGAGCTACAGTTACTGTTTGTAACCGTCTTTGATTTTGTCCAGGCTTCAGCCTCTGATGACACTGTACTTGTTTAATAGGCTAAGACCATTGGCTACATACCCTGCTGCATTGATACTGTACAAAGAATCTATCTATCCTGCTATTTCTTGGGGCGCTGCCCAACACCACACACTGCATCGAATCCTGATTGACACTGTGCAACAGGCCTAGAACTAGGTGGCCCTTGTGCTGAACATACATGAACTGTAGAAGCTCCACTGCACTGGACAACACTGTGAGCTCTTAACAGTGCGTTAACATACAAGTTTCTCACTGACATCCTTTAATGCTAAGCAAAGCCCTGAAGAAAGACCCAGATACATCCAGCAGGTAAATCTGATGAGTGGACAGGGGAATCCACCACAAATCTCCTAAACACAGGCTGCACTGAACAAGGCGATGCCTGAATGCTTCTTGAGGAATGCGCACAAACAGCTGTAGGAGGATCCCGTTTTGATATGACATCTTCCAGGGACAAATTATGCAACCTCTCTGTCACTGTCCCTGTCATCCTTACGGGTGGGAGGATTGAGTGCATTGTGCTGATGCATTAGAGCTAAATGTTCTTAGGCAAGAAGGATGGATTCTGTTTGAGACATCACTCAGATCTGCTCTTTTAAATATGCAGCTCAGGTTTACCAAAAGGTACACAAATCACTCACTCTCTTTGTTGAGGTCAAAGCAAGAAGTTACACGATCTTAATAGCCAGTGACTTGAGAAATGTGCCAAATGTGCTTGAAGGGCTCTTTTGAAAGGACCTCAATAACCAAAGGCAATTCCCAATGAGGGACAGAGAAACTGATCAGTGGGCAATTTCTCAACACCCAGTATGAAATGCTTCATGACAGACTGTCCTTTCACCAAACTCCAGAGGAATGCAATACAATTTGACTTGAACTGGAATTCAAAAATTTGATTTGGTTCTTTGTATATTAGTCCAGTACAGTAACATGGTGGACTGGCATCAGTTCCCGCAAACTACTTGTGGGAGTTCAACCATTTGGTGGACTTTACATACAGCAATAGTAATAAACTATTTAAAAGCATATTAATATATAGCCCTGTATCCATCCAAAGACACCAACCAGTCGTCATCATTGTCAACACAGAAAAAAAAAAACGTCTATGCAAACCGAAAGGTCAATCCACACCGGCTGCGTGTTTTTTTAATGTCCGCTTGATCATTTAAAGAAACAGATGCACAATAAATAAATGTAACAATCTGCACTGACTCCACGAGACGTGTGTGTGAACTCCCACTTTTTTTGTTTGTTTGTTTTTATGCTCCGAGCTTATTTTTTTCTCTCTACCAAGTAATTTCATAGTTACCATGCAGTGCATGCAGGCACCTCTGCACTCCCAGTACAACTCTACAGCGTCTTATGTTGACATGGTTCCCAGCATGACCATAAGAACTATGACAGCTCTTCCCTGTGGCATCCTTTAAATTCCCTTGCTTATGCATAAACAGAACAGTTGGCCTTATTGATAAGGTCAGTGTAGGCATGCAGTTGAATGTATTCACCTGGCTTTTTATCTGGACTCATCTATCCCTTTTTGTTACTGTATTAAATGATTAATGTGTGGCACTTACCTAAAATCAGGGACTGCAGATTAAATGCACATAACAGTGCTGCTGCCTTCAGATGATTGTGGGGAGTCAGTAAACTGAAAAGGAGGGCCTTGGTAAGATGTAAATATCTATATGTGTCTTTGTGTCTTTTGTCTGTTGCTGGTTAAAGTACATACAGTACATGAAAGGTCAACAATAGTGAAATAATAGCACACATTTTGAGAGTACCTTCCACAGTAAGGTGTTGATCTGTTCTAAGCAGGCAGGGGTCATACAATGTGATCAGCCTTCAGTAGTAGTGTAGTGTGGAGATTCTCAAGTTAATGCATATAGCATTGTTTATGAACACCTCACCTTATATGATGTCCATTGCAAAGAAGTTATCAAGAACACTTTCAAACTTCTGGGTAGGAGCTGTATGTATAAGGACCATCAATTTTTGCTCCACACTTATAGCAACAGGCCTTCTACCAAAACCTGTTTCAGCATTGAAGGTTACTTTAATTTTATTTTGTGCAAAGAACAGAGGACTTGTGTTGGTCTGCATTCCTGATATATTTTTGCAAGTGGTTCAATGGTGTCTGCTCTTTCTGTGACAGAACCACAGACTCCGTTTTCAGTCACCTTCGTGTTTGTTTTGTTTTTTTGACTCATACAAATACAGCACATTTGCTTTATGAGGTAGATTCAACTGCAAATCTGTAATTCCGCCACTGTAGATGTCTCCTTTTCCTCAGTGAAACCCCTCTGGGGTCCAGTACAGAGTACAGTAACTGTTTACGAATAAAACCGACAGCATCCTGCAGATTAATGTTACCGTACTGCTTTTTTCTGGAGCGACGTCTTGATCTAAGAATTTGTTTAATTTTACTTTCACTAATTACATAACCATGCATGCCTATTGAGCAGTAGTTCTATATCAACATACTTAATACCCAGTTCAAAGTAAAGTTCAATGAGCTGATAAACTGTTGCGTTGCACTGGGAGCAGCTGAGCGGAAATAGACATATGGCTCTGAAGAAATGAAAGAAGAAAAATATTGCGAGGTAAAGCAAAATTTATTGCGAGAGAACGCAAAGTATTGCGAGGTAACGCAAAATATACTGCGAGGGAATGCAAATGCATCGGCCCTTAGCAACATTTCAATCAGTTCTCTTGTGGTATTTATAGAAATGGGTGATTATATTTACGCGAATGCATTATTTAGGCTAGACATTTTAATAATTATCCAGTTACTGTACATAGTACATAGCTACAGCTGCTAGCAGCAGTTCTAAACGTAAATGACAGCCTTGAAAAGCAAGAACTTTTCATTTTGTTTTACATGTTTTGTAATATTTATTTGAGAATTTGGATAGTTTGTCTGAATCAAAGACAACAAAATGACCTTCCCTCATGCCCCCAGGGTGCAAAAATACATTGCCAGCCATGGTTCAGTACAGCTGGGTGTGGATTTTCTTGAGAAGAAGCCCTGCTAGCTTGGCCAAGCCCAGTAGCCTGCTCTTTCCTGCGCAGCAGCTTAACCACAAGAGCAACGGGAAAAGATTTACTGTGAAAGGTCACAGCACCGTAGGCCAATGGAGAGAAATCTCAGAAGGGCAGTTAACCTACTGCTCATGTTTGTACACAGAAACAGAGGAAGATGTGCTACATTGTAAGTGTTATTGTAGTTGCAGCCTTAAAAGTGTCTAAGTGTTTCCATCGATGATCGTCTCTTCATCAGCACGGCTCAGCAGTCAGTGTACTGCAATAGCGCAGCTTGTGCCATGCTCGTTTTTGAGGCTTTGGATGCTTAACTGATAAGGTTTGGCCATGAAGACCAAGTTGTGGCATGTGTTGAACCTAAGACAAGTGGATAATGAGCAACGTCACTACTGCCCATTTATGTGGATCAGTCCCCATAGGCCCCTCCTGATTGACTCAGCACACAAATTTAAGTACACAGAGATGAGTGAGTAGGTCTACCAAAGCACTGTTAGAAGGTGAAGGCAGGAGCGCACTTTACATTAATTAGGCAACCATCATAATTTACCATTTGACCCCAAGAAGGTCCCAAAATGTAAAAAAAAGAAAAGAAAAAAAGAAAAGGTAATGGTAGACCTTTCAACAACACAGCTCAACACATTAATGTGAGATTGACAGAGGAAAGAGGAGAAGAAAAGCAAGAATCGTAATTTCTAAAAGTAATATCTTTTTTTCTTTGCATTTGATTCCACTAGAAAAACTGCTTCCAAAGAACAACCTTCTGCGTGCACAAGTGATGAAGATTTATGTATTTTATCATTAATTAATTCAATATTTTATATAATTTGCACGCATTCTGCTGTACTGTCAGGTTGAGAGATTAAGATAAGGAGTCTCATATGATGTTTACCTCTGTCAGACGCTGATTTATCTAAACATCTAATGGCAATATTTGTTGACGTATATGTTTTCAGACCTAACCCTAACCCAATATTTTTATTTGTGTATCATGATACACACATTTGTCAACCGAATTGACACCTCTCTCTCTCTCTCTCTCTCTCTTTCTCTCTCTCTCTCTCTCCATACTGCTGCGTCCCAGAATTCAGGTATTGACCACAAAAGGTATTAGAATCCAACATTTTTGTGTTGACTGTTGGCTGACTGATGGCATTATTTTATTAATGATTTAGCACTGAACTTTGCATTGTGCTGACACCAGAGATGGGGTAGCTGAGCTGTGAATTAAGCCCCAAATCCTTTCGATTCCTCCTGGCTGGCAGTCTGCTCATCACCATTACTTATTCACCAGAAATAAAAAAAGTGACTTCCAGTGTGGTAGCGGCTCTCTACATACACTCATCCAAGTCCTACCTACCTGTTATAATCCTGCATAATGGAAAAGTGGAATGTCACCTTGTGGAGAGGCAGCTGATATCTCTCAGCGAGGAGGAAAAAAAGTCATTTAGCACAAGTGCAGATCACATTTAATTAGACGAGAGGATTTAAATTGCCATGCATCAAACACTGTGGATGACCAAAATGGAAAGAACTTGGGCCACGGGCCAGACTCCATGAGCTCTTCCATAACCCATCAAAATCCCTTGAGCTACGGGGGTCAATAAGTCAGAACACAGCCGCCTTAATTAACGATGACCATAGCTGGGAGGTGCCCAGAATTTCAATGTCTGCCACCTGCATTCTGGTAAAATACGGAGGAAATTTACAAATGAGCAACTTTAGTTGCAAAATTGCCATTATTGTTTTATTCAGTGCAAGGTTTAATTTCGAATGTCCTACTGCATGGGCAAGGTCCTCAGAGGATTATACAGCAGTAACTCATTACATGTACAAGACAGATATCTCCATACGGCATCTCACATAAAATGAGTTTGATGTTTCTAGTTCACTAATGACTGCAGTCTAGGTATGGAGGGGTAATTTTTTGATACATGTTAACCTGTCAGAGAGGGCGAATATTTTCACCATTTAGCTGCCACCTATTGTTGAGGAGTGATTTCACTTTCATTATGCTTCGCAGAGACATCAATAATAGCCACACAGCTGTCAGAGTCCATTAAGACACATCTACATAAGGATGGGAGCAAATATTCATAGGCATATCAGTTTTCTGGGAAGCGCTCAGTGAGATGGATTGGAATGACACAAAGATGAACTCCCCTTTGAATCCATTGTGAGACAAGAACTGCCACATTGGCTCAAGGTAAAATATCACCCACACATGAACACGCATATTGAACGGCACACACACACACTTCACCACACACATAGAAACTTATTTATATATTTCTCAGTCATGCAGTAGCTTTGCTTCTACAGGGGCATTTTTGTCTGAGAGGTTATCTTTCAAATGTGCCATTGCAGAGAAACTTTAGAGGCTGGACATATGGAGTTGCTGAATCTTTGGATATTTGTTTGCTGAACTTACTTATTTTGGCAATATTTAAATAAAAGAACATGCAAACATAAATATTTTGCTGCTAAACGGTATACAAATATGGAACGCCAAACTGACCAATTTTAAATAAATAAGAGATTATGAACTCTCATGCAGTTGCACTTCAAGCACAAAGTAATGCTTTTTCATTAGGAACACACTGATTTGTACAGTTAACAAGAACTTGCCTCATTGTTCTTGATTCACATCTGTTAACACACAGAGCAAAACGGCCAAACTAAGCATGCACTGACATTATTGCCTTGATAGCTCCATAGCCCGCAGCAGTCTCTGCATAACGAGAACAATATGCTTGATGGTCTCATGATTACTACATATTGCTTTGCATACACAAGTCCTCAATTGCGCTGTAAGCCTACATGTAGGTTTACATGTATTGTACTTACATTAATATTCAAAGACCTTTTACCTTCATTGTCTAAGCTCAGCAAAAATAAATAAATAAAATAAAAAAATACAAGCGAGGAAGAACAAGAAATGGATACGATGCTCCAGTATTACACTGGATCAAATCCCAGATGGAGCAGTATCGTTACAATGAGTGAATATCCCAGCTCACATCCAGGTGTCCCTGGAAGCACTGGTATTGACCATCACAACAGTGCCGTAGCGGGAACAAGCTTCCCTGTGGGGCCCAGATGAGTAAGGAGCTGTCAAGCTTGGCTCCCCTAAGCGTTAATAGACCCCCTGCCCACACCTATCTCCAGGTCTGCATCTAGCCTCCAGCTGAGTTCCCTAAAGCTCTAGCTGTAGAACCCTGTTTCTATATTTACCTCCATCTCATTCTATCTCATAGATGAAGAAATGAATAAAGTTACCTCACAGAAGACAGAGTGGATGGTGACATTTCAGCAGCTGCAACAGAGACACTTTTTTGTTATTACTTGATGGCCATCAAGTTATGCATTTTAAAGTATTTTAAACCTATAATGTTCCTCTCTTCAAAATGAATTATCTGTCTTGAAATACAACTGTGCAAGGTCAGACAGTTCTCAAAATGTGTGTTAAATTACAATAAAAATGTAAGTATTAAATTTTATTTCAAGGGATGCCAGGAATAAAATTATTGAACAAGCAAGCAGTGTGAGAAAAAGTGTTACATAAGCAAGCATTGTTGAGTATTTAGCTGAAGCTTTCTCTTTGGACATGTTATATTATGATTGGGTGGATAGTACAATAATCACAGTAACCTGATCTAAAAGACAGCATGCTCTTCTGCACCAGATGGAAAGAAATACCCCACAAGAAACTCGGAGCCCCTTAAAGTTCATGGTGAACATTTTTTTGAGGACTACTTTTGCGTTCCCTCGAAATACTTTTCTTCTTCTGTTCCTTCTGAGCCATATGTCTATTTGGAATGGAAGGTAGTGTGGAGATTCTCAAGTTAATGCATTTAGCATTGTTTATTGCAATGAAGCTAGAACATTCAGCTAGAACATTATCAAACTTCTTGGCAGGAGCTGTATGTATCAGGAACATCAATTATTCCTCCACATTTATAGCAACAGTTCTTCTACCAAAACCTGTTTTAGCATTGAAGGTTACTTTAATTTGTTTAGCAAAAATGCTTTAGTAATTATATTTAGCAGTAGTACTATATTGGCATACTTAATGCACAGTTCAAAGTAAATATTGCAAGGTAACGCAAAGAAATATTGCGAGGGAATGGAAAATATTGCAAAACATAGTCCTTAAAAAAATTCTCGCAGAGATCTTCACCATGTTTTAAAGTTTTAATCCTTAAGATTTTTATGGAATCAAATTTTTAACACTATTTATGGCTGGCATTTTTTTCAGCAATACCCATTAAATTACCTTTTTGTATATTATTTTTTATTAGCAGTGGAGTCTGCCATTCACATGCTGTATTGAAATTGTCCATGCAAGAGGGATTCACAGGAAAAAATGCATGCATATAATCGATCTTACTGTTTTTATTTTTATATTACTGTTTACTGTTCACTCTCCTAATGTTGTATCAGAGCTGTATTAAGTTACTGCTAATGCAAACCCAACATCTCCTGCTGCTGTTGCTTCACATTAAAAACATTTAAGTGGTAAAACACGTGGTGGCTTTTTTGTGTGTGTAGCAGTCACAGAAAAATTCACATTTGTCACTGAGTTTAGTGCTGACTGTGATGATTCATCAAAATGGCGTTTTGATTTTTTGTAATTTTTTCACCAGCGGTTTTAAATATTGCAGGGAGAAATGGAACAAGAAGAAGGAGCAGCCCCAGTGAGCCGTTAGTTGAAGAGCTGCAGGCAACAAGCTGCACACATCCAACGTCTCAGCAAGGTAACCAACTCCTGTTACAGGCACAGTGCCCTGCTTTTGTGGGGAACTACTTGCACCATGTGCAGCATGGAATTAGATTGTGGTTACAATTATTATTGACTGACTTCTTTGTAAAACAATGTGATTTTGTTTGGTTGCACCATAAACAGATACACCAGTTGCTCCAGTTGTATTTCTCACAAAGTAGCTGCTCAACCAGTGATAATTTCGTTAACAAAAACTATGACAAAAAATGTTCTTCAACAACCTTTTTTCCTTATAGATCGATTATAAAAACTATGATGAAATGTATGTTTTGTTTTCGTTGATGAGACGGGACAGGACTAAAATTTGGTGGTGGGCTATCGGACATTCACAAAATGCATGATATTTTCCCCTAATTCTGCGTCTAGTCTGTCTTTCAAAATATAAACAATGCATCCCTGTCATTGATTGACGTGTGGTGCAGATTGATGTGACGTGTGCTGTTCCAAGCGAGTTAATGACAGCAACATTGGAATAAAAGAATAGATCTATGGACGCACTTATATTATATTATATTTATAATTCATCAAAAAGGAAAACACAATGCACTGTAGTAACGGAAGACAGAGAGCAGACTTTCCTCACTGGAAAAATCCATGTAGGTCATTTGTGTAAGCAGCTTATTATGACCCATGTTTACGTTTATTGTAGGATGCGACCTCAAGTAGTCGTGGTAATTGTGACGTTAGCAAACCAGTAAGTCAGATGACGAAGTATAAAGAGCTAGAAAGTCTGCTTATGGAGGTGTTGGGGTTACATAACGTTACGTGACTTACGTGATTTACGTAACATATGCTTGCAGCCCGTCCTCACCTTACAGCCCATCCTCAACTGCCACAAGTAGGGGCGCTAACATAGAAAACGCTCCTGTTGATCGTATTAGAGGGTAGGAACAAACAACCTGTGTCGTCGAATGGGTTGGAGGACTTGTTGAGAGAAGCCCTGTGGCTACAAATTAGGTGGGGAGAATACAACCAACCTGAAGAGACACTTGTAAGGCGCTAACTGTAAGTCCTAATGTTGACTAAGAATATACATTTGCTAATGTTAAGTCAATGTTAGTGGGCAGTCGGCTATGTCATCTTGTGGCAAATTGGCTTGCTCCTTTGTGCAGTTGTAGTCAGCTTGGATTTGGTTGGATTCCAATGGTGCTCAAAATTTCTAGAAACATTTCAAACCGCTCCTAAAGCATAACCTACTTCTCTGCTTTCCACCCATATGGTCAGTAATATTTTGACGTAAACGCTGTTAGCTTAAAGAAGAAAGTGGCATTTTGACAACAGTTTTGCTGCTACAGAGGCAGCATGACAGCAGAAACAGGTTGTTTCCTTGAGTGAAATTTATGAGTATTAGAATATTTAAATGGACAGCTCACCCCAAAAACAAAAATATATATTTTTCCTCTTACCTGCAGTGCTATTTATCCATCTAGATTGTTTTGGTGTGAGTTGGCGAGTCTTGGAGATAGATGGAGTAGAGATCTCTGCATTTTTTGAATATAATGGGACTATATGGAACTCGGCTTGTGGTGCTCAAAGTGCCAAAAAGATACATTGGAAAAACAGCATTCGCATGCATTACTCTCTTCTTGTCTTATGAGCCCTTCTGCAAAAATTAGCTTATCAAAGAAAAGGATAGTGAGTGCCAAGTGTTTAATACGGAGTGGACAACAAAATATTTTTTCACTGAAGTCCGATCAAAGGCTGTATGCCTAATATGCCAAGAAACTGTCGCGGTTTTCAAAGAGTACAATATCAGCCGTCACCTTGCTACGAAGCATGCCAACTATGCTAGCAAGCAGTCAACGCAGGAATGGGCGGCCCGGCCCCTCAAATTTTAGAACCCATTGGCCCGTAAGTCAAAAAGTTTGCCCATCCCTGGCCTAGAGGTTATTGAAGATCTTACCATAAAAAATGCACAGAAACAATTATTAACACATACATTTATTCAACTTAATTACTTTTAGTGGTTTAAGTTCAACAAAGCCTTTGAAAGAGTTTTAAAAGTGATGGCAGTGTTCAGCTGCAGGGGAGAGCTTTTTATCCAAGTTATATGGTGTGTTGAGTTAAACAAAGGAACGCATTGTACAATATGGATGGTGTCCAGGTGAAGGTAAGCACTTTTAGTTATTAAGTTAGACCTGAGACACAGGGTTTCTTATCCAGGGATTCAGATTTCTTATCCTCTTCATTATTTAATTCTTGGCCTTAACTTTAGCCAAATTCCTTTCCTGCCATACCTTTGTTAAAGCTTACATTCCCTTCTCTCACCTAAATCCAGATATTAATTTAAACAAGGGATTGTAGCTCTAATTGGGAGAACAGTGATTGTGGAGGCTTCAAAACTGGAAATCTTTCAATTTATATATTTCAGCAAAACTCATTTGACATCCACATTCATTGAGTTGACAAGTCCTACAACAAGTCAAAATATTGCTGATTCAAGGCTGCATTGACCACCAATGGCAAAATGGAAGGAAAAATGTGATCAGTGGGACCATTTGGCAAAACAAAATCCATGACCAGAAAGTCTGGATCTGCCAAGTTTGTACATTTAAGGCTATTCCACATGTCATTCTTTCATCTCTGTTAAACCAAATTCTACATGATGGCAGGCAGAGGTTTGGACAGTTTTTGTATTGGGTATGTGACATATGGCCTCAGGGCATGTCATAAAACATGATGTGAGCTTATTACTATAGGTAATAAGATTTCAGCATTGTTACATTTATCATTCAGTTAGTTTAGTAGTCATGTTGCTGTGATTATTTTCACAGATTTGTTTTGTGGACACTGTGAAAGTTTGCAGTTTTATTACAAGTCACATCTAGATGGTGCTAACATGTTGTAAAGCTGAAAATATATGTGAGACCATCACGCCTCATCTTTTTTCTTTCTTCGAAAGATTGACAAATGCATATACACACATACACAGATACTTCCAAAACTGATGGCCAATTTTCAACAAAATGATGAGTCACTCTGTAATCAACAAGAAAAGCTCTGCTGAATGGGGCCAAATGATACCCTTCCCTGTTAGGAGCCTTTGTGATTGAGAGTTATGTCACCATGATTCACAGAGGCTGTCGTTTAACAGCTGAAAAGTAGTATAGATAGATAGATAGATAGATAGATAGATAGATAGATAGATAGATAGATAGATAGATTTACATGAATGTGTCCGTTGCTTGATTTTGGTCACATTATTCATTTGGTCACATTTAACCCTTTCTTCCAACCTGCTCTGTTGAAGGTGAAGGAGCTGAAGGAGTCTCCGCACATCAACCAACTTAATCTCAAACCAGTGCCTCAACAGTCAACAACAGACAAGAGGCAGGATCTGGAAAGAAGATATCTGGAGCACATGGTTATAGTAAGAGCTTTTAATAAGGTGCAGCAACATAAAACATATCTTGTCATACACTATGAGGAAACATCATAGAACAGTTATAAAACACAACCTTATTGAAAGCTCTTACTATAACCTTGTGCTCCAGAGCTCATCTTTCCAAGTCCATGCTCTGTTTTCCATCTAAGTGTATATTCCTTCACCACTTTGCTATTGAATTTCCCTTTGAATCAGGTTTATTTCCCTAAGCCAAGGTCCCGCTTTGGCTTATTTGATGTATGTCTCTGACTTCATTAGCTCTTACAACCCCGTTGTAAGTGTCTCATGGTGAATACCATCAGAACTCTGCCTCATTGAGATGGACAAGCACAAAAAACAAAAGTGACAATAGGAAATGTAAAGGGTAAAAAGTTTCCATGGCAACCAAGTGAAAGGCTTTGATACCTCTGGGCATGGAATGATGAAGATAGAGAAAGACTGCATGGATTTGCGTCTCAGTCCTGCACCTTGTGAATGGGGCTGCCATTGAAATACTTGTTGCCTATGATGAAACCTTGAAACCTATTGAATCTAAAGTGTAACACTACTTTTTCATCTGGTCAGTTATGTCTACATTTATGCTAGACAATGGAATGACACATAATCACATTTCACAAAGATTCTTGTATGTGCTGCTTACACAATGTCCTGCTAAGGCCTTTGCCACTGGCTTTGTCTGTAATGTCTGAAATCCATTACTGGACCCACAGAGCCTTTGTAGTATTACACATAATCATGAATAATTCAAATACTTGTATGTATATGGTGACTTTAGTGTGTCAACATTTATTTACCTTTCTATACTTTAAACTACACACCTATTGATCTGCTCTTTCTTTGTGAAAAAATGAATAACACTCTAACTCTGTTACCAGATAATCATTGATTTAAAATGTATGTCTTCTTTAACTCATCTCATTTGAAGTCATTGCTGATTTGTTACTTTCTTGGAAAAAAACATGGTATGCCATGCTGAGATGTAAGAGTGTCTGCCCCATTTTACAGCCAGCCTGTCAGAGTACATTATTACAAGCCTTATTGGTTCCCTGATTTTCATTTAATCTGCCTCCAAGATGCATTATTGCTCACCCTTTATGATCTCATATTGTTTTATTGAACATGCATTGTGCTTCTCTGGTAGTGCTTGCTTTTATGGCAATGCAGTAAATTCCACTCTTTTAAGATGAAATCTTGAATTACTTTTAAAAAGTTGGTGCTGAGCAGCACGAAGGGCACAGGCTAAATTTGGAAGATGCGGTGTGGTGAGGTGTGGTTTAATGTCAGTTTCACAGAACGTGAGAGCCAATTCTGGTGGAGTGGGATTTATTTAGTTGATAAACCAGTTGGGCTTCACAACACCATCCAGGTGCTTTCCAAAAGCTGTCACCATGGCTGCTCAATAATGACACTGATAAAAGTTTAGCACTCACTGGTTGTCTTGCTCTGGTTTGAACATGCACTTATAAAATATACATAAAGATGACAGTAATGCTCCTTAGGATTTAAATGACTGATGGAGGGCTGATGACATTTCACCTGATGTCATAAATGAACACATTACAAATTCTGATGATGCCAGTTTTATAAAGGACAGCAGTTAATATGTGAGAGGGCATTCTTAACAATGATTATGGGTTTGTATTGGCAGCACGTCATGTCAACAGCATCATTAAAATACCCATAGTTATGAGTTTTATACTGTACATTAGACACCAAACTGAGAGAACAACAAGAACAAAACAGAAAGATTCCCACCTCCCTGGTTCGTACAAGGGTTAGTACATAAGAGGGTAGCAACCTCATTTTACATGAATAATCTGCAGACAAAAATGTATTTGACCAATTAGATTATTTGGCTGAAACTGTTCTCTTTTGGCTCTATGGCTCTTTCGGACTATTATTATTCTGGCGTTACTTAACAACAGAAACAGAGATTCCAGTGAATCAATTACTGATGATCTGAAAATCACACAAAGCAAAATTACTGACATTTAATTTGTACTGCCTATACTTTTAATTTTGTTGTATTCTGGTATCCTCTTACATAACAGTTGCATCTAATTGTCCCTGTAAGTGTGGGCCATGCACTGTGCATTCAAGATTGATGTTATTATGTGTAGATCTACAAACTAACAATTGCCTCTTAGCTCCAGATATCATATTTAACAAGATAGCGATTTAATCATAGGCTAATTTCCCAACTTCGCTCTGGGTCCCACAACGCCCATGAACATTTTCACTATAGCCTGCTGTCATATCGTAATTACTGCTTTACTATGGTTTTATTTATTATTTTTTTTATTGTGTTTGTATCTGGTTGCATATATGCACACAATCTTAACACAATTCCGGAAACCTAGTGATGTTGATGTCCAAATCTTTCTTTCTTTCTACTGTAAACACTAACTCTTTGCCTTTTCCCTGCCTATAGCTGACAGCTAGCAAAATTAAATAATATACTTGTGTATAAATGTGTAATCATTATTACATAACAGGGTGTTATGTAACTGAACTACACTGGTGCAGCTGGGGTTGGAGTTAATATGCATCTTATTGAATCAGAGTTTATTATTGAATCTGCTTTCCAATTTGAAAGAAAGTGGCTTTTTCACCAATTTGGAAATTGATCCAAAGTGGAAGCAGCTATTATACCCAAGCCAGCAAAGAATGCACTTCTCTTGAAATGCAAGCTCTATGGCTATAAATATATAGTGACTCACTATTCTTAATAAATAGTTGTTGTGACTTTGACACACTTGTTCCAAACACATGTTCCAAATGAAAGTATTTATTTGAAGGAGAACATATACATAATATGAAAAGGGGGACCACAAAAAATATTACTAACAAGCTCCCTGGTTTCTACAAGAATTGGCATGGCAAACAATAAAGCATGGCTAGTTATGCTTTATGGGAATTACCGGCTCAGCTGGAGTGCATCTTTGACCAAATTACTTGGCTGAAACTACACATTATATAACAGCATATTAACTGCAAATTATGAGTCAGCAAAATTTGGGATGCATTAATATCTTCTTAATTACATCAGTGGTGAAAGCTATCACTTTATTTAACTGAATGTGTAGTGAGATGAGTAAAGGTGCTTTGGTGCATTCAGGCAAAAGGGATCTTCACCAGATTTTGGGGAGTAAAACTAGGATTAATAGGTGTAATGTGGATGCATTCAGAAAATGCATCCACATTACACCTATTATGATGTTATACCTGAATAATCTGTTGACCTTGAGATACCTTGTCTAAATGCAAACATAAGTAATATGCATATGTTTCCATTTCAGAGCATCTAAAACACCATATTTTTTGTCAGCATAAATCAACTGTGTCTTAATCATTTGTACTAAAGTCTAGAAGAACTATGAGGTGATGCCATTTACATCTGTTTTTCAGAGACCTCCTGTTGATATTTACTCGATGTCAGAAAGACATATTCATTGCAACTATTTCTCATGCTCAGGAGCTCTAGCCTGCTGCGTGTAGGGGAATTCTTTACAGTGAGAAGAATCATATGGATGTATAAATCAAAAAGTACATTCTCAACTGATAAAGAGGAAGATAAATAGGCTCAATCCAATAGTGCCTTCTGGAAAGAGCTGTGGGCTTGAGGCATTCAAAAGCAGCCCACCCTCTTCAATAAGCCATGAGCAGATGAATGGACTGTTCTCCCATTCTAGGCTGATTGGTGCTGACAAACTATAGATCACCTGTGAGGGAGCAGCACACTATTTCACCAGGACTTGTCTCACTCTATTTCTCAGCCACTGGAATCACTCTGCCCAAGACAAAACGATAACTCGGGCCTTTTGTGTAACTTTGTGAATTTTTTCACCCACACAGCCAGTTAGGTTCTAATAGAAGCCTCCTTTGTTGTGCATACAGTACATGTATTGTGATCATGAGCTGGAAAATCTCCCCCCTTCTAGTTAATTTCTAGGTATGCAGTTATACTTTTCTTTGAAGAAACAATTGCAACATTTTCTTTTGTGTTCTCTTGTAAAATTCTGCTCTGTCATTACATCTGCATTTACTTGGGAAGGTAAATTTGGATTGCTTGCTGTCAATGCTCCTGTGTTGATATGAGTGTGTGCTAATTGGAGGGAAGACTTGTTACATGAGTGAGAAATTCACCACTGATCTCAGCTGGTTGATATCTGACATCACTCTTTGTCCGCGTGGGTGATGAAAGCCCTGAGATTAAAAAATCACCACATGAAGAGACTGTAGTCAAATTATGCTGATACAAAGTATATATGAATCCCGCATGTATCATCCAGTTGAGAACATATGACAAATGATGTGATGAGCCCACGCCAACAGTGACTTTTACTTTGAAAAACAGCTCATTAGAGACAGAGAAAAGTGTATGTTTTAGCCATAACAAGGAACAGTTGGTTTAGTAGTTATCGGAGCAGTTTTATTTGTGAATGATGAAAATAGCCTGTGAACTACAGGCAATGCCGAACTTATCAATTGAATAAATTGCAGGATTTTTATCCTGTTAATATATCCTTCAAACTCATTTTTAATACATCTTTTATTGCCTGGGGCAGAACTCTGTTTCTTTGATCCTCTGCAAGTCTGTGCATAAAGGATCATAAGGAATTGTGCCATTAGGATTAGGGGAACAGCTTCTTTTATCAATTACATCAAAGTTTCAGCTGGTGCCCATTAAATACATGCTCACACAGACACACAAACATACAAATACACATGCACACCATTTAATTCTCTGGACATCCAAAAGATTGTTGGTAAAAATAAAGAGCACATTTCTGTACTCGACTTGACTCAGTGTCTGCATAGTAATCAGCTTGTAAATTTGGGTTGAATCACAAGTCAATCCTTAAAGCATGATGCTTGTTAGACCCATAGACTTGAGGCTAGGAGCTTGGAAGAAAGCCAGGGGCATTTAAAACAGTCTTCTATCCAAAGAAGGGATGAAAGCTTACTTTTAACTCATGCTATGCTGCCAGTGTTGAAAGTGCACTGCTGACACTGTTATTGTGTCCTGTGCAAACATGCTGAAATTTACACCAACTGTAGATGACACTAATGATAATATTGGGAATATTTTGTTATTAACAAATAGTGCTGAGACTCACTCTTGTTAGCAACTGAAAATGCAGCTACTGTTAACTGTAAAAATAACTGTACAACAAGAAAAGCTTGTTTCTGAAAATATACTTTGTTATTTACAGTAATTACTGAGAAGAAACCAGTTGAATTAACACTTGGTTGTAGGACGTTAAAAGCACAACCTCTACAATGCCCTTGTGAGATGGTAAATTTTATGATGGAGCCCTCTGTGTTGGGCGTTCATTGAATAAAATCCCTCATGACTTGTTATATGGCAGCTAAGAGGAGATGGATCACCCGCTTAAAGCAGATGTTGCCACCACACACAGGGCCCTCTGAAAACAATGTGATCCTTGAGGACCAACTAAACACACACAGAGGCAGACACAAACAAAACACAGACTAACACACACTGATCTTAATATATTACGTGGATGTGCCCCCTGCTTAGGCTATGCGCGCACACACTCACAAGTATACTCCTTTTATATACTTTTATATACACAGACACACAAATACAGCCACAGGTACACAATGGGATTTTGCTGGCACATGAAAAGCACATCACCCAAGCTTTATTTGTTTGCATTTTATTCTCAGAGCCGCTATAGCAGAGAGGATATCAGACAGCGGAGAGCTGTCGATAAAACCCGCTCAGCATGCCCTGTAGTGTTTATTTTAGTATGAAAGGTAAGGTCACACCATGTTACAGACAGCAAGTTCCTATAGAGCAAATACATCCAGAACACTGATATCATATGTAATCTTATAGGATATATTCTGAATTCCTATTCCATAAAGGTAATGTTTTGTAGATGTGTTGCACCACACTTTGTGGTTGTGTTTTTCAAATTAAGAAAACCAGACAGAACTAGGAATACAAAGTCCTGCATGGTCGAAAAAAAGAACGTAAATCTAGAAGCTTCTTTCTAATGAAAGAGCAGCTCATAGGGGACCATTTTTTTATTCTTTTTTAATATCCCCTTTTCCTTTTAGAAATTCAGATGCATGTTTTGTAAAGTCACCATAGTCATGGGAATAGAAATGGAGTACATGCACACACAGAGCTAAATGTCAACCTGCCTCCCTTGGGTAAATGACTCAGATGGTGTTTGGAGACTGAAGTAGAAAGGTGTGTAATAGACCCACATTGCACCCAAGTTAAAAGTTGGTAGTAGCTGACCTATTAAAAAGAGTCACACCTACATTTTGTCTAAGCGTTTTTTTCATTTTCATACATAAACTATATCTTAACCTCAGTGTCTCAGCTGCAATTGAATTGAGATGAAGTGAGAAGCGTTTATTCAGTACAAAGAGAGATGCTACATGAGCACACATGATGTAAGCATACAGACAATTTTAATCTTGCAATTTTAGGTGACAGTCCATCTCTCATCAGCAGGAAGGACAATGCAACGAGTCCTGTGTGCAAACTTCCCTCATTGTCTCTTTTGTGTGATCTGTAAATGAGAGACAATTTGCATTACGTGGCATTGGTAAAGGGATTAGGAGACATGATTTATGCTCGAAAGACATTTATCGTTCAAAGCAAATGAGTTTCTTTTCTCAGCTGAACAATGGAGGACTGCCTGACTCCTCCCTTAATCTTTGTGAACAAAAAGGGCTCACTAAACTGGAACTGAGGGTCCATGTAATTCAGACCCTGATTAAGCCACTTCTCCTAATTTTACATTAGCCTGGCTTTCTATTCCCCCAGTTATGAGCATTAACCACGGTTACACAAGCCAATCAGAGGTCAAAACAATCTGATGGGTTGCTTTTTTATTGGTTATTGTTGAGATAGGGAGCCAGAGGTTTTCAAAGCTTTTCTTTGCTATTGACATAGTTAGAAAATTCAGAGAAGCCAAAGAAGAGATGTTCTTTCTTTTTCTCTTTGTCCAGAGTGCCATTTGTAGACCATGAGCTGAAGGTTCTCTGTAATAGGCAGTTGCAAAAAACAAAACAAAAAAAACCTGCTGTTTACTACTGTCCCTTTTGAAAAAGATTTGTTGGAATTGGTCCCTGACACTGCTCCAGGATATTTTGTTGTTAACATCCCACATCTGAAAATGTCTAGGAATACTAGGTTAACAATGTTGAATGGAGTTCTTCCTGTATACTGTACATTGTGTTTTCCACAGTCATCAGAGGTATGTCCATAATCACGATGCAACCAAGGGGACATCAGAGTCAAAGGAGTCAATATGACTGGCATGACTTTTAACCTCTGTGGTGGGGCTTGGCAGTAAAGTGGGGGCAGGGTGTGGGGGTCTTGGCTGTTAACACATGGCATGGTACTCAGCCAGGGAGATTAATGGTTCTGACTGCATCAGCCCAGTGACTGGGGATCAGAGGATGTAATTGGGTTGAGCCCAAATATGGGCATTCTAGACAGCTGCTCATAGCAGGAGCCAATCACACGCTCCCATCCCTGCAATGCTTCCAGTTGTTCACCACCTCAGGTAAAGATACTCTCTCTCTCTCTTATGCAGTTAAGAAACTGCTTTGAGATTTTGTTCTTGATTACTTGTCTTATGTGTTAAGAGGTTCTTTCCAAAGTCAAACATCCATTATTTCAGAGACTTAACTCAGAGAATCACTTATTATTATCACTGAAGAACTACTTGCAAAAATAATAACATTTCAGAGAATAGCCATTTGAAATGCCATTTGTGATATTGATTAACAATTTTTGAAAATGTCTAGAACTTAATTTCAAATACAACTACACATTTTACAGTAAACTGATCACCTAATACCCATTACACAGGCTGTTTAAAATAAATAAGTGTATCATATTTTTTCAGATCTGGGTGTCCTGGAGATCGACTGGTTTAGGACGCATACTATGTAACTGCAATGCAAAATGCCTTAAAAAACTAAAGCTTGAGCAATTTTTGAGAAAAAAGTATGTAGTATATTTCTCAGTCGAGAGGTACAGTACATACAGGTATATGGTATGCCTTGTGTCTACACATTGGTGTATAGAGGGTTCTTTATGTGTACAAATTCTACCTAACTGTACCCATATGAAGTAATAATCTTTACTTTAAAACTAGCCAACTTGAAACGAGCCGGTCCTGCTCTTTTGACATTGTCACGCTCTCCTAATTCCAGCAAAGTCCCCACTCTGATCCCAGCTGTAGCAGGGAAGAATTCATGTAAATTTATTGGTGACATTGAGATGGTTCTTTGCTATTCAAATGAGGCCTGCCTCGTCAGACGCTAAACGGTACAGCGTATTGGCTGGTAGCGGTAACCTCCTCGCAAACAGCTGTGACCCCATGCAGGAAGTCAGACATCCCACTTCCTGTGGCAAGCTGTGCCGCTGGCTCTCTTGGCCGAGGATGGCTTTCTAATTGGTGTCCTCTCACCCCTTTACTCTAAGATGCTCCTGCCTGACAGGTCTTGGCAGCGGGAGGAGATGTCCTTGGGGAGAAAAAAAGTCAGATCTGAGAAAATGCCAGAGTACAACATTTTAGAAAACGTCCCTCAAAGTCTTTTTCAGAAAGTAAACTGAGGGTGAGTTTTATTAGATATAAAGAACAACGAAGAAAAGAATCCATGTGAGTCTGTCATGAGCGACCTGATATTGACACAAGCACAGTCAGTTGTGAGGCCACTGAGGCCCAGACCCACACATATATAATAATATTTTAAAAAATGGTGCTAAATAACTGTATAATCAGGAGTTGGAAATGTCTGTTCTATCCATTAAGTATCTGCTACTACTTAGTTGAATGGTGTGTTGTGAACAAAGGTTGGCATCATCTTGCCAGCAGTGTGCGCAACTCTCGTTACATTATGTGACATACATGTAACGAGATGCGCATGTACAGTACGGTCCTGACATTCTATTCACTCTGTGGGCGAGGGGGCTGTAACCTACATACACGCAACACTTACTACAAGATCAGTCACTGTGTTTGAATACAGGTTGCACTTTCAAAGCACAAATGACTGGCCCTACTAATATGGTATTGGTAATATGGATGATGCAAATCCTCTTAGATAATTTAAGAACAATATACAATGGCAATAATAAGGAGATGTGCATTGGTCAGTACCATGAATGATAGGCCTGGCTATAGCCTTCCATAGATTGTATTCCACCTAACCTACACACTCAAAACAAGTAACTACGAGTTACATCACAGAAGAAGCAACTGCATTCAAGATCTGAGCTCACAAACTATTAACCTATGCTTTCAAAATGTGACATGTCTAAACTTTTGTACTCAGAATCAGTTAGGAGTTTCTGCTCTGACATTTTCAGTGGCAAAACTATTCACAGTGGGAAATGGGCTAATACATTATAATAAAGTTACACTGCACGGCAGCAGCTTTGAATAAACAACTAGCCTACCTTGCTGCAGTCATGCTGTCTGTTATCGCTTACTCCAAAAGTGGCCCTTGCTGTGCGAAGTTGTGGTGATGAAGGGTCGCGTGTGGGCATATAGCCTATGTCCAATATACATATGTTGGCATGTACGAGAGAGAAGTCAGTCTCTTCTGGGTCATTGTGCTGCTAAAGATTTTGGAAGGACAAGATTTTCTAATTCCTTTTGCTCTCTAATGCTGCACCTTCATGTATCAGAATCTTTGCGGACAGGAAATGTACAGGAAATGAGACACAGATAGATAGTGTCCAGTGATTTTAATATAAAAGTTTCGGTGATACCTCATTTATTACTATAATTCATTGATCAATAATGAGAAATACCTCTTCTTTTTATTTTATTACAAATAAGAATTACATTTACAATATTTTATTTCTTATTTTAAAGGGCATATTATGTATCGGTAATGTTTAATTTAAAGACATATTAGGTCTATGTATCCTTTTAACATTTTTATACAACTTCCTCGAATCTGTGGAACATGTTAGTATATATATATATATATATATATATATATATATATATATACACACACACATATATATATATATTTTTTTTGCAAAGAAATAAGTTTGAATCAAATTGTAATCTTCCTTCTTTTCCTCCTTTCTTCCTTTTTTGGTGCTTGTTGCAACCACCAAATTTAAAATTTATTATTTCCATCCTTGCCTGGCTACCCCACACCCAAGAGTAATTAATAGCATTTTTATGTTGTGGTTGGGTTCAGGGGTCCTGGCCATAACAGTCATATCTTTATTAAGCTAAAGCTTCTCCCTTTGTTCTACTATATTTTATACACTAATTTTTCACTGTCATGCCATGTGAAACTTTCAGATGATGGCTTATTGTTTGGATGAACTTGAGTAATGAGTATTAGAGCACTTGTCAGGTAATTGTGCTCCTCTGCTCAATTTGTTTGACAGTGAAAGTGATTTCAATGCAGTAAGAAACTGAACTGGAAAAGAATTTCAAAATTGGCCATATTTGTGACTTAACCTTGTGTTGGATCCTTGTCCATAAAAAAGCATAGATTTATACTATAGTTTTCAAAATGTTCTCTTATTCATTGTATCAGCCAGGGGCCTACTGTTTTAGGAGATGGCATTCAGTCAGTCAAATTTTATCTTTGTACGAGAGGCTGAATAGGTGTGTATGTAATGTGAATTGTTTATTAATAAAACTCATCCAAGGTTTTGGCGAGGTGTACTGAATATGTAAAATAATTTACATAGAGGAAGGTTGAGAATTTTTTCTTTTCTTTCATCCTGGTTTTGTTTGAAAGTGTAGTTTTCAATAGTATCTAAGGAACAAATTCAAAGTTAAATGCTGAACAAATGTAAAAATTGTGAAAAACTGTGACTAGTGATGATCCTATGTTGTTTGCCATTATTTCAATACTGATATTATTTCATAAGATTAAAAAAAAAACTACAGTATGGAACTAGGAAATGCAATAAGTTCAGAGGCGTATTCACTGTTATGTGTGCGGTGTAATATAATGGCCTACAGTATGCTCAGAATATATTTTGCTCTGTAATTGGTTGTGTTTAAATACATCATCAAAGAAACAAATACTACCCACTTAAATACACAAGGGTCACTTTCCTTCATGATTCACTGGCTGCACTTTTGACTTCAGGTTCAGTTCTGGATCATGCACCCTCCAGCAGTTCTTTGATGATTTCGTTATAGTGGGTGTCTGGTGGAGTAAGAGGAACCATCTGCAGCTAAATGTCAGTAAGATCAAGGGGCTGGTGGTGGATTTCCGACAGAGCGAGGAGCTACTGACACCTGTCATCATTCAGGTTGCAGAGGTGGAAATGGTGCAGACCTATAAGTACCCGTGCGTGTACATCAACAAACCGGGCCGATCTGACAAAAGAGAGACACTGTACGAGAGAGTGCAGCGCAGACTGCTCCTCTAAAGGAGGCTTAGGTCTATGCAACAGACTGCTCTTCATGTTTAATCCAGCAGTAGAGCCCAGAGTATTGTGGTTCTATAAATTTAGGAGTTAGGGTCAAAGGTTTAAATACAGGCTGTATTAAAAATTGGTGAAAAAGGCTGTCCATTTTAGACAACGCCTCCCTCCCTCACTTAGTTCTTCTAGTGCAACTACTGCTGCTATTTGCTCTTATTGCTGTTATTTTATATATTGTGGTACACTGATTCATACAATTCATACACACCAAACTGGGGTTTAACCTGCTTTATAGCCGAAACTGTCTATTTTGTATCTTTTGTGTATGTTTACATGACTTTCTTTTGCTCTATTAATATTATTTTCTGATATATCCTGTTGCTATTTTCTTCTGTAAGTGTGTCCCCATGGCGATTATTAAATTATCTTATCTTCCTATTGACAGAACACAATATTTTCAACTCAAATGTCTGCAACCTATATAAAATCCAATTGTATGGCTAGAGATACTACAGTTAAGAGTTAATAGAATAGGAAGGAATTCAGTGTGTGGAACATACATCCCTGATATCCATGGTTTTGATATCAAGTGCACTAGCTGTGCTTTCAGACTTTATCTGATGATGCACAGAGGAAAGGAGCACTATCTATATTGTTAAAGCCAAAGCCTGTGGGCATCAAACATCGAAATGTCAGGGTTGGGCTATATTCAAAAGATAAATTATTCATATGGCCCCAGTAAAGGCTGTGCATGAGGTCACCAGCAGGCCTCACCAGCAAAGGAGGACTTGACAGGGAGCAGCACATGAGTAGTCATCCAACCCCTGTTAGGAAGAGGGTGGGTCATCACTGAAGCAGCTGTTCAAGCAAGCAGGGGAAGTGACCTGCTCAGTAAACCATAAACAAGTGTGAAGAATATGCAAATAAGCCTTCTGCACTGTACACTGAGTTTGTCATGGTTTTGGGTTTGTGTTCAGCTATTTCCTGTTTTATTTTGTAATGTGTTCGGCCTCATGTGTCTTGTGTAGTTTTACTTCCTGTCTTTGTTTGCTTTAGTTTCACCTGTGTCTAGTTATCCTGCCCTCACCTGTGTATTTAAGTCTGTGTGCTTCCTTTGTTCTGTGTCAGATTGTCTTTGTCAGTTGCTGTCAAGTGTCCTAGCCAGTTCTCCAGTGTTGTGTTTGTGGATTTTTTTTCCTGGACTTTTGCTCATTCCATGGATTTTGGACTTTGTCTGCTCCCCGCTCCCCGTTGGATTTGTTTGCCTGTGTTGAATTGCGTTCCTGGTTTTGATTTCTGCCTGCCTCACCACTCAGCAAGCCTTTGTTCCCCAATAAATCGTTGAATTCTACCAGCTATACCTGTGTGCCTGAGTATTGGGTCCAACCCCTTGTATTCCCTGTGTTTCCTGCTTGAAATGTGACAGTACGATCTGACCATAATGGACCCAGCAGACACAGTGTCAGATGAGCTGTATGAATTGATTAGTGACCTGATGCGCCTCAAGAATATGTGGAAGAAGGCCAATGGTTATCATAGTGAGGCAATCTGCTCTCTGACTTAAGGGGAATTATCTTCGCAGCCTTGGCTGAGGGACTCAGTCCCTAAGTATCTCACAGACTTGCTCAGCACCCACAAGACTCAGCCCCAGGTTCCCAGCTATAAATCTCAGCCTGCTAGCCAACAGCCTTCACTTCGGCCGACTAGCAGTTCCTGAGCTGCGGCTGCCTCCTGCCCCAGATGGACTGCAACCTCCTGAACCTGCTCTGGATGGGCTGCAAGCTCCTGCTTCTGAGCCGCAGCAAGCTCCTGAACTGCAGCAACATCTTGCCCCTGCTCAGCTATGGCTGTATTCTGTTCTGAGCTGCTGCAATAACCAGTTCCTGTTCAGCATCAGCCTCCTGGTTTCCTGGCATCACTGGCTCTACCAACTCCTGTGCCACCCTCTGTCGCCGGTCTCCTGCTCAGCTCTCCAGCCACGTTGCCGGCCTCCTGTGGGATTCTGCCTTCATCGCTGGCCTCCAGATGGTTTCTGTCTTCGCCGCCGGTATCCTGTCCGACCTCCAGAGGAATTTGGCCTTCGCCACCGACCTCCTGAGTTGCTCCACACGTTTGGTCATGCTCCGGACCTGCTCTGTCCTACCCCCCAGGCCATCCGCCTGACGTTTACGCTTGGCCCTTGTATTCCCCGCTTAAAACGTGACGGAGTTGGATAGCGTGGTCACCTTGGGGAGATGATGAATTGAGATGAGAGGCACGCCAAGACAAACACACTGTCACTGCAGATTTAAGAAAACGTTTGGTCCCGCTGATGTACCTAACATCATGACAGGAATCTTTGCCACCATCTATTAGATGACAAGAAAACAATCTTGGGTCAAATGAAACACAATGTTGTTGATTGGGTTGCACTGTGGGTGTAAAAGAAAACATCAATTTTTGTTCTTTTCTCTCAACTTGATTTAGATAGCAAGGAAGCCTAGAGGATTACAGACACATCGGGACGAAAGACTAACGCAGGTAACAAACATTTTATCTTAGAGTACGTCTACAGAGGAGTAACTCCAGATAGATATGATAGCTTATGAAAGGTTACTTAAATGCGGAGACTCATCCTAAAGGGGAAAACACTGAGTTTCAGCTGTTATCCTTATTTGCTGGGACAGTTCAGTCTATATTAGAGAACATTTGGAGTCCTCACATAGACAGAGAGGACAGAAGTGTTTAAATGCTGCTCCTAATCCATGATGTTGTATGTCATGGTTTGAAACTGATAGTAATGAGGTTACTCTGATTAAAAACAAAAATGGCAGCTGATAAAATCAATCTCCCATTCATTGCTAGAGGCATAGGTCAAGGTATGGTAAATAAAGGTCTCCTTTATTTGTTTAACACATTAGTTAAGAGCCCTTTTTCTTTTCCAAGTTTCCCATGTTACAAATCAAACCTAATTTCCTACCTAAGTGGTGTTTTTCTTTATATGCAGAAAATTATTTTTCTCAGTGTATGTGTGTATGTATATGTTGTTCACATACTCATGCACTGTGTGCACACATCTAGCACATACTGAAAACTGTTGTTCTAAAGAAGTTTTATTGAGCCAATTAATCCCTAAAGACAAAAGCAACCTCTTCCTGTCTTGCAAGACCTTTTTTTCTTTTTTTTTCTTTCAAAAACACAATTGCTATATTTCTGTTGTGCATCTCTTTGGCAGTGACAAGGAAACCAATGCTGACCTTCATTTAGACTATGGAATGACAATACCGGAGGGTAATAAGAAAGTGAGGGGAGGGCGGGGGGAGAAACGGAAAATCAATAGCTCATTTTCTGCTTTTTTGTATAGGGATTCTGATGTTTGCTGAGATAAAGGTCGACAAGCCTGAGAGATCTCTTGCACTGTCTCAACTTGAACAACCCTGAAATTGCTATTGTGTCCACAGCAATTGAGCAAACTGAGGAATCAGATTTTGTCCTAGACCCTTTAATGTCTCTTATGTAAATAGGGCTCAAGTGTGTTTGTGTAAGCATTATCTTAATTCCCCAGCAAAAAAAAAAAAAAAATATATATAAAAAAAAGTTAAAGGTGGGGTAAGCGATTCAAATCCACTACAATTTGTCAAATTCAGTGAATCTCCTCACAGTCCGCTAGCTGACTATTCTGTGTGTGTGCTGAAAAAAAAGATCCAGTGTTTGTACACAGCCCTGACTCTGTAAATGGGGAAACAAAGTGGCTTGGGCCGAGCCACACAACTATTCCAGCCAATCTGCAATGGGTGGCGTTCATTCTCGCGTACAAGACAAGGGGCAGTGAGTGAGGGATGGCAAATCTGGCACATGCTAACGTGTAGGCCTAATCGCATTGTCAAGGAGAGATGGCCAAAAAACAGCCAAAGAGGAGGTCAGAATAACACAAATTGAAGACTTTTGAGGCAAGGGCGAGTCTTTCCAACAGTGGCGAGACCTCAGAGTTGAAAGGCGTGAAGACAGAAGCAGAGTTTTCTGCCTCTGCTCTGTTTCTGCTTGACAGGTGGGTAACATTAGTGTTGCTATGTTTCACAGAACCAATAGATCAGAGTATTGTTTTGTCCCCTTTGCTAATGTTTGTGATGTGTGTCAAGTAATGTTAAATTACTTTCCCACGTACATTCAGCTTACTTTCTAGTTTGCCAAGATATGCTGCTGTTGTGATGTTTGCTATAGTAGCAGGAGAGTTGTGAGTATTGCTGTCTGGAGCTGGTGTGCTGACTGAGAAACTGTATAGTCCTCTCTGTATGTTAGTTTCGGTTGCAAAATGCGGTGCACTGCCTCTTTTTGTTGAAGCCTACAAAAAAGTTAGGCAACCACCAAATCTCTGTATGATCGCCCCTACTAACTGCAAAAAGTGCGCTCTGTCTGATCACAGCTTGAAGGAGCACTAACGGGAGGGGTGTATTTGTTTGGCTGTTGAGTTCAAATATCAACAATCTTTCTCCAGAATCCCTTACCCCACCTTTAACTGAACAGAATATTCCAAAATTATAAATAAAGAAACGTAAACTTTAACTTTGACCAATTTCACACATTTGACCAATTTAACAATTTACCACCTCCTTTATCTTGTTTCTCAGAGAAAATGGCTGAAATTTCTTCAGTAATATGGATCACCCCCCTAATGTGAAAATGGATTCCTGAACTGTCCGTCCCTTACCAGATGCTTCCCGTTGTGTGTTCTCACAATAATTTGTAGGTTCTGAGGATGGTGTGATTATGTCCACAGGAGACTTCCACATCCATCCTCACTTCCATCATTTCCCCCATTCAAAGGGGACAAGTGTCAAGTTCACAGCCTCTGGTAATTATGATGTCTTTTCTCAGCAGGAGGGACGTGTCAAGATGGGTCAGACACCTCCAGCTCAACCTGTGTCAGGGCTACTTTAGAGGGGGAAAAAAAGTAGACAGTATCTTTCACAGGATGACACAGGAGCCAATAAACATTCAACAGACAGTTGAAGAAGAATCTTCATTGTGACACCTTCATTTATAGCTGTCTGTGGCAAAACTGTCCACTTCTCTATAGATAGCCTTAGTACTGAATCATAAAGTTGAGTGTTTGTGATAGAAAGCAAAGGTGGGTATTTCAACCTGGATGTGTTTGTTTCCTCAACATTGTACCATGCAGAATTAAATCTTATACCATCAATCAACACAACCAAGAATTCAATACACATTTTCCATTTTTTGTTAATACTGTGTTAGAGTAGTGTTGATCAAAATGTATGTCTACTACATAAAAAAACATTGATATTGTTGAATGAACAGCACATACGTTTAACATAACACGTTCCATGAAGGTACTATAGTTATTGCATTTAATAGCATTATATTATAGGGGTGTTTATGATAGTGTCCAACCCTTGCATTATATGGTGTAACATTAACAAAAACAGCAGGTGTGCTTAAATACACTTTCATTAGCCTTGCACACATGACCTACTGCTTAGTGCCATTTATGGAGATTGCACCTTTAAAGGATAAGGCAGGCAATATTCTATATTTTTATTCTTGTCAGCAAATCCCATGAAAAAAACAAAACAAAACGAACAATCAGTTAGTGTGTCTCTCAATATTTTCTGACTCCCTACCCTGTCTGTAGCACTGATCTCCATACCCACTAATTCCTATTGAAGATGTAAATCTTTTAAACGATCACAAATATTTTGTTCCACTTTATCTTTAAAAGGCTCAGTAATTTCCTAAAACAGCTGGGCACTGTAGTTTTCAGCAAATGTTACTCAAACAGGAGTAAACTGAATATTTGTTGAGACCTATTTTCAGTAAATTATTTTTATACATAGCCCAATATCACAAATTTGCCTCAAGGGGCTTTACTATCTGCACAGCATACAACACCCTCTATACTTAGACCCTCAATTCAGATTAGGAAAAACTCCCCCCAAAAAAAAACGTTTAATGGGGAAACAAATGAAAGAAACCTCAGGAAGAGAAACAGAGCAGGGATCCCTCTCCCAGGATGGACAGACATGCAATAGAGTCGTGTGTACAGAAGAGACCAACATAGTAAAATTACAGTTTTGCCAATCATGATGACAAAATCATAGATAGATAAGAGACAAGAGGCAAAACACAAACACATCATTTTCACAGGTAGGAGAAAAGAAACAAACACAGAGAGGGACAGAGAGACAAGGACAACAACATGCACACAAGGGAGAGAGAGAGAGGTCCCAGGATGGCCGATGGTCCAGCACAGAGAAGCCTTAATGCTAGGCTTTTAACCAGGACCAAGAGGTACGATCACATCACACCTGTTTTAGCCTCTTTACATTGGCTCCCTGTTTGTTTTAGGATTGATTTTCAGATATTATTGATTACTTTTAAGGCTCTTCAAGGCCTGGCTCCAGATTATGTTTTACACCTTTTAATCCATTATGAACCTTTACGTAGTTTGAGATCTTCGGGCAGGGGTCTCCTGTCTGTTCCTGAGTCCAGGATGAAAACTAAGGGGGACAGAGCTTTTGCCATCAGGACCCCGAGGCTCTGGAACAACTTGCCCAAAGAAATTAAGTCGTCTGAGTCAGTGTCTTTTAAGTCTCTTCTCAAAATGCATTTTTATTAGAAAGCATATCCTGAGCTGTTTATTTTATGTATTTTATCATTCACTGTGGTATTTTATTTCTCTATCTGTGAAGCACTTTTTCCTTTGTTTTGATAAGTGCTTTATTATTATTATTATTATTATTATTATTATTATAAAAGAGAGGAGAAACTAGGGAGAAAGAGAGAGTGATACACATTTGTTGCTCTAGGGATTACTTCCAGCAGCAGGACGGGGTGTGCGGGAATGGCTCAAAATAAACTACAGTGCCCATCGTCATTGTAATGAAGAAACATATCACCCAGTGCAACAGTCAAGCTCATTGATGTGTTTTTAATAGTTTTTGGACAACAATGGAGATCTATGGCAAAGAGGAATAAAATATAGGCTATGGATACATAGACCATATTTGTTAGTAGCATTAATTCATTGTTGGTTTTGGTCTTTTCATGGGTTTTGTTGACAAGAAAAATATAGAATATCGTCAACCTTATCCTTTAAATCAGAATCCATAAAATATTCCATTATGCAATTTTCAATTACATGTTATCTATTTTTGAGGCCTTAAGTGACCAGCGTATGGTGAATTGTCATGTTCTCCTATATTGATGCATCAACCACTTGTTTGTAGACCTGATGAATATCCATTGATCAAAACCTTGTCATGGGTGCTTCTAATTCAATTACAGAATAAATTCAGCCCCAAACTGTAAAACTAAACACAAATAGAATAATACACATATTAGAAATGTATCTCATTCTCAATGATCTCAAAAATGATGCCAACTTTGTGTACAAATACTGCAGAATAACGGAAGGTAATGCTGCAGGCTGGATGTTAAAGTACCTGTAGCTGTAAAACCACCTGTTGTATGTGATTATTTGTGACATTGATGGCATAAGGACTGGAACCAGATAACAGATGCTTCCATCTAACCAGTCTGTTGGGCTACTAATGAATCACAAAGCCCTTGAATGCTAAGTGGCATTTGAGAAGTCCCAGGGTATGCTTGTTTTTTTTAAAGTCAGAATGGTTTTCCCAGTGCACCTGCACTATGACAGCTAGCCTCTCTTCCAGTGAATCATATGGGCAGGTGAAATTGTTAACTGGTTAGAAATAATGATAATGTAATATATGATGATGATATATCATATAATGATATAATAAATAATGTACTGTATGTATTTTCATTCCAGGTTGATTTCCTGTCGATGAGGATGCCTACCTATCAATGAAAGTGACTAGTGGGGATGCCAGAGATCTTTTATCTGAATAAGCATCATCCTTTTGCCCCCTACAATTGACTTGCACACATCAGCTTTTGTCTGCTGTGATCAATTACCTCAGATGAAAGTGACAAGGCTACTGCACCTTTACAGTGCAACATTTCCTGTGTGAGCCTCAGCCCAAGGAGTGATGGGATGTCTCTGTCAGCAAATCTGTCTCTTGAAATTCAGGCCTCTCAGCTGTGACACATGCTCAAACAGCAACAGAGATGTGACTATGGTATGGAAGAGAGGTGTCAGTTATTGAATGACCCCTCATATATTGGTGGAAAAGAATGAGGTGTCAGAACAAAAGTGGTAATAGACTGGAATACATTAAATGATGTGGAGTGTCCACCGGACTGGAACCAATTCTGCTCGTTTCTTTAAAGCTCAGTTGCCTGCGAATCAGCAGTGGAGAGCATACCTGTGTGTGGTTTAGGGGAGTAGAGATGAGAAATGAAATGTAATCAAAGCTGTGTATGCTCAAGATCATCTTTGATTTCATCTGTATTTGGGTGTCAAACTGAAAAAAAGTTTTGAATTAAGTATTTTTGTGTTTTTCGTCAACAAAGATTAGTTATCATAGAGTAGATATAAAAGAAAATAATTGTAGACATCAAATAATCAAATCAAATGCTTTCAAAATATTTACATGGTTATTTACCTTTTGAACTTTATTTTGAAATATTTGATATTTGCTTTGAGCACAAATGTGTTAGTAACTGTACAACAATTGATAAGCTTGACACTTCAAAGTGCACAGGGGGGGAAAAGGCTGTCATCCATTTACTAAGCCTTTTAAAAGAAAAAAAAAATGTCACCGTTTATTATCTTACACATTTGCATGTTGACGCTACACTTAAGCTTCACTGCATCATCATTATGGAAACATAATGCCTCTTGTGACTCTTATTTGTCTGACATTTCAAAAGCTTTCAAAGTACATCTATGCCCCACCCTATCACATACACACACACACACACACACAAATTTCCACACCCTCTTCTCTAGTGTAGTAAATCTCATAGCATCGGCTGTGAAAGCTGCTGGGATCTGCTATTTTGTTCTCTTTGGGATTGCTGCCTCTTCCCACTTGATCCAAACAGTCAGCTTAGGGAGCTTGTGGCACACAGGCGTACAAGTTGCCAAGGAGCTGTCACAGAGATGTCCGCACAAAGGATTTCTGCTGCAGACTAGTGGAGTTTGATATACAGAACAACACTTTCCCTCGGTATTTGAATGTACATAGCGGTAGGGGTGATCCAATTGCAGCCCCAGGAAATGCTGCTTTTTATACCACAAACTCAGTTTAGTAAAAAATGACAGTTTGAGAAATAAATGGGTGTCGATGAGGTACAAGATGTGACTTGACAGCGCTGACAACAGGATTTATTTAGCAGACAACAGTAGATATCTGATGCCAAGCAAATAAAAATCAGGCAGAACTAGGGTTGATAGAAAGTATATGAAAAGCAAGAAGACAAAACAACACAGTAAGATGAGATTTGAAATGCACAGAGATGCAGACTGTTGTTAGAATCCTGATCTACAACCAAATCTGTACTCTTCTTTTTTAATTACAATTAAAAAATGAGCCTTCTTTTCTTCTGATTATTAATGTTAACACTGATGATTGTTGTTGATGTTGTTCCTGTCAGTATGCCCTGATGATTACTGGCACACCAGTGTCATTCAGTTTGGACAGGTTTGGTTCAAGTGTTGGAAAAACTCCAGAGTGAATCTTCAGCCGCTGTCCATCTAATGGCATCAGAGGCTCGAGCAAGCCCCCGACCACAGACAGCACTCAATCAGTCTGAGCTTTCAAACTGACCTTGCTCTGCAATCATCTAGCTACAGGGGATTAGGCAATCACTCAAACCACCTGGAAAGGACTGTTTGTTCACATCCCACAGCCTTCATCATATCTCAGATATACGTAAAAGCTTATTTTTTTCTTTTAAGCCCCGGGATTCATCAATATCTCGGGTATGGGAGCAACCCCAGTGTTTCATACAAACAAATTTACAGTGTCAATTGTTCGTTTATTCCTTTCATTTTTTAGATAGAGGCATGCCTATGCACTCCTAATTGGACATTGTTGCTTGATTATATCTATTATACAATCAGGATAATGAGGAACTTCACAAGAGACATTCAGCCTCGCCTGCTTTTAGCAGTAACACATACAGAATATTAACTTTGCTCATTACTGTACATCTCTTTTTTTGCCTTAGTTTTTCATAATTGTTTGTCTTTGTAATTTCCACAGTCCTGCTTTTTGACACTTATTCCCATCAGAGGGAGGGTGTCATGGAAGTGCGCCCCCCCTCCTCCCTCCAAAAGCATCACCAGTTCGCTTTGTGACAATTATTCCCCCTTCTCCTCCCAGTGGCTTTCATAGTTTACAGTTTGCTCTTTTATTGCAAATGAGACGATCAAAGACAAATCATGACTGAAGATTGCACTGATATTATTCTGCTTTTGCTTGCCTTTATGGTTCTGTTTGGTGTAATTTTTGGCCTTTTTTCAATAACCCACACAGAAAGTAGTTAATACAGACTGTACAATGGATACAAAAACATACAACAAATTTATTCCCCTTAAAAATGTTTAAAAACATCAATGCTAGCTTTTATTTTTCTCAATGGAAATGTTATTTGGCAAGTGAAACAGCATTCACGATCACACTATGTGTCAGAATGGACATGTGTCTTTCAGTGGAAGCACTTGGAGCAATCAGGATTAAATTAAAAGTGTAGCTGTGCTTTTAATTCATTCCTTTCATTAAAAGCACTTGCTCACTTGATATAGCATTCAGCCATGCGTTGCTGAATACTTGAATGGAACCACATCAGGGCTAAACACACAGCAACGCAGCTCGACAAAGTGTAGGAGCATCTAGAACAACTGACATGTTTTTTGTACTGTGTTTTTATTTGTGAATAGTAAGACTTTATTTATTCTAAACTTTTATTTTATTGTCTAGCAAAGCCATTGAACTGGAACTCGGTGCCCTTGAGAGGGTAAAGTGAACTCGCAGTTCCAGTCAAAACACTCTACGACAACTGTTAGTGCATGATATCCGTTATGCATATTCATTAAAATCTGATGCCAGCTGTTTGAACGGAGCACCTAGAGCACCTTCTCAATGTCAAGCCTTGGCAAAACTGTTAATACATTTGGTACTCATGTCTTTATGTGGTTCAAGTAAAGTAAATTTTATATTGAATAAAAAAATATATTGACATAGCTGTCCTCGTCTATATAAGGTACGGTAAAATGTTTGGTATAAACCTACTGCCCTAACTCAGTAACATCTGACCAAACAGCGAAAGGAAAATGATTATTGCATAAAGTGATGGAGCCAGCTCAGGAGTGGCTTTTCAACTCAAGACACCAAACATCGACTCCGCTCATCCCTTGACTCACTGCTAAATGTCAATGTGTTACTACAAATGAGAAGGATTTGCTGGAGGGTCATTTTCAATTATGCTGCATTATTTCTTTCATCATCTCTGTAGTGTTCTCTATTATAAAGCCTTGTTTCAGGAGCAAAAAGCCCCATCGTGCTCTTGCTTTACGTGATACTTCCTGCATCCAATTACGGGCCACATTAGGGTAATTTTCTCCCAGCGCTACATTTGCATTCTGTATTAAACAGGTGACAGGGATGTCAGTCATTAATCATTGCCCAATGAGGGCTGTCAGAGCATTGTCATGCTTGTCAAATGTCTGCTCTCTAAACTCCCTCCAGTTATCAAATCCAGATCTCTGACCCACCTGCAAAGCTTGACAGAGCTGGAGGTGACCTCTTTGGGGCCGGTACAGTAAAAGCATGGAGGGGGGAATGTGTGTGTGTGTGTGTGTACGTTTATCTGTCTCCCTGTCCTTCCTCCCGCACTTGCCTCATGTCACTCTGTTTTTGTGTGTGGGTGTGTGCATGTGTGTTTTTTTTGTTGTTGAAGATCTCAATTAGCTAATCGCTGTGATTGTTGCTTGTGTTTTAGGGTTTTTTGCGGCCAATAAAAACATAATAGCTAACTGCGTTTTAACAGAGGCTGGTGATTGTGTGCAAACATAAAGAAGAACCCAATGATTAGATAGTACTAAACAATGCTAATTCAGCTGTGGCGATGCAGGAAAACAACAAAAAAACACTGTTGGTTTTCTAGAGCATGGTGACACTAAATCCATGCTAGAAGGGCCAAATGTGAGACAATTAAATGTTTGCACTATTTGAATTGGGTTTATGCCACCTCTTCTTTTCGGTCACTCCAAATAACACCTTGATGTCCATTATCTACACACATAATTGCTATATTGATTTCCCTGTTGCTTCTTTCTTTTCATCCCACCACGCTTTCTTTTGCCATTGTTCAATAGATGTTCTTGAAAGTAAAGGTTGATTGGCTAGAATAATACTGCTTTGGAAAGGGATCAAAGGACCACACCAGTGCTTTGCATATTTTGGCCCAAATACAAAAAATCAGACATATTTTACATTATTGCTGTAAGACACACTATATATATATATTTATTTATTTTATTTTTTTTTCTGTCTAGTTAGCCATTGGTTTCTGTGCATTTCATTACAGTATGGAAACCAGTTTGTTGAGACTTAAACTTGTTCAATCCAACAAAGTCTGTTTTTTGTTGTCACCACAAGTTGATAGATAGATAGATAGATAGATAGATAGATAGATAGATAGATAGATAGATAGATAGATAGATAGATAGATAGATAGATAGATAGATAGATAGATAGATAGATAGATAGATAGATAGATAGATAGATAGCAGACATCAGCAAAGTCAACATACAGTGTAGTAGGGTATATTGTCACATTCATTATCCATTTAGTAATCTAGCAACAATACAACAACAAATAAAAACCTCTAACCATGGAAATTGATTATATATTCAAACCACAAACACAACACACCCTGCATCAACACTGTTGTTTTGTTTGATCTTCCGGATTTAAAAGAGGAGGGAGAGGCATCCTACCATCGGAGAGACTCTGACAATAAACTCCATGGAGGAAGAGCTTCAGGGACTGGCTGCCTTAACTGCAGGAAAGCTGCGTGTGTGCTGAACGTGAACAGACTTGTCAGGCACAGTGGCTGCCCTGTGATACTGTCTTTAGATTCCCACAAAGAACCCGCAATAAAAGCAGTTTCTCAGATGTACTTCCTTACTGCGAAAAGGGCATGATATGAACTTAGTTTCTCTTTATTACTTATCAGGCAAACTAAGACTATACATGTATCATCTTTTTTGTTTTTACTTAGGCAGGAAAACCCTGAGAGAATTAAAGAGAGTGGTAGTTGTTATTAATGAATTTAAAGTAACAAGCACTTTTATACTGATACATCTTTTTTAAACCATGCTAGTAGTAGCATTTAGCTCAAAGCACCACTGTACCTGTACAGCCTTACAGAGCTGCTAGTCGGTAGACTCAGGTCGTGAAAGAAGTGTTGTTTTTATGTATAACAAGAATTTGTATGAAGTAGGCTAAACGTTAGCATGATGGCTAATAAACCAACAAACAAACTTCACCCAAAACAAGCCAAGAACAGGACAAGGAAGAAGACTGTACTGCAGACACTGTGATCACTTGGAATGGCAGTGCAGAAACACTACAGAAGTGCCTAATTAGCATCCACAACATCACTAAAATGAAAAAAGAAAATCTTGCAATTTAATGTCTTTGAAGTACATAATACATACTGTAAATGAGATCCATGGCCTTTAAGGGCTACATTGCAAATGTTCTCACATCAGGTTTTCAGAAGTGTGCACTAAGCATTTTGAAATAAGTGTTGCATAGATTTTATTTTGCTGTATGGTCTACTGTCTCCTATCAGTAATTGCTCTCTGATGGCAGGGGTAGATTTTCTGGCATGGCTTCGATTCTCTAATGTCCAAATGGACAAGGTCAATGTTAATTACTACCAATTACCCCAAATTTTGACTAATCATTTGGGTCCTTTATGATGGCAGTGAAGAGCGCTGTTTCTGACCCTCTTTCAAAACCTCCCATAAATACTCAACTGAGATCATACTGAATGTGGTTATTCAGAGGGCCTTGCCATATGGCTAACATCATTGTCATGGTGCTCAGTCCACTGGGTGACTACTTGTTTCTCAGTAACTTAGACACTGTTAACCTGGAAGAAGCTAGTCCTGAAAAAAAAACAATTCCTTTTCTATTTTACTCCTCAAGCATTACAATATGCAGCACTGATTTAGCCATGTATCACCCAGAATTCTCATTCACTCAGGTTCATCTGTTGTCACTTGTGTTCCACATGTTGGTGTCGCTTTGAGGACTAGTTTTCCTGCTGTTTATGTATTTATGTTGCAAAGAGAAGTGGAGAACAGTTTTGTGCAAGGTCCCAGGAGTAATTTCTGCCAAGTGTCCCTAAAGGTTGAGTAGAGATGGGAAAGAAACTCTTCAGGACCTCTGCCCTCGCTGTGCAGAATACCCTCAGAAACATTTAAAGCATGAGGGATTAGATGCTGTTAGTGGTTTTGAAAGTCACCGCAGGAGGATGAATCTGTTGAAATATGTTGCCACTGCTTCACATCTTTTTCTATTTCTCTTTGTTTTTAATCTTAACTCCTCTCTTTTATGTAACGGCATGCATTTCTTCAACATTCCTTTTTATGTTCTCCTAAAGATCATTTTTTATCTCAATGGGGTATCAAAGGTGTATTAGAAAATAATATGCATTGTTTCTCTAGGTAGTTGTTTCCAGTGTTTTCAACATCCTCATGCATGCTATGAGATCTAACTTGAATTTAAATATGGTTTATTTCTTGTCAAATCATGATAGTGGAACTGTCAGTTACAAGGTTTTATTTGATAGTCAGCAGAATTGAGCCCACTGTAAAGAAGTATCAGCTTGCACAGCAGGATAATATTGGTTCTTAAGCCACCCAGAGACAGGCTATCTTCTCTCTCCAAAATCCTTTACATTAACTTTACATGAGACAGTCTACTTTCTGGTCGGTAACATTCCTTTTTGTGTTGGAAAAATGTTAATTTTGTCTTTCAGGGCTTATCGCAACCATCTCATTTTCTCACACTGAAAAAGCTACAGTTTCATCCATCTGCTGACCTCATTTTCATGGCCAGGCTGAAATCTGAGTTGAATTTTCTGTGTGTGTACACTCAGCCGTCCCTTGGATGTTGTTGGCATGTCTCCGAAGCAATTTTCTCAACTATGAATAATTCACCAGATATTATTCCAAAGGTCATCTTATAGTAATTAGTACCCTGCTGTTGACTAAACAGCCTCAAGGTACCTGATGGCCAGTTTAATTACAATTTGAAATGAGTGTACTGTTTGACAATCTCTATATGTTCTCCTGACACTTCAACAGATGACACCTTGAGAACTAAGTAGGCTTACAATAAGTTGGCTTGTTAGCACATGGGGATGGAGGGTGCGTGTGGATGTGGTGGGTGAGAAAAGAAACAAGCACTGAGTGTGCTGTAAAGATCACAAAGTCCTTTCTGTTCAAATATGCAGTAATTACTGGAAATACAGATTGGTGTAGTTGGGTATGCATGTGTCTTGACAGTGCGGACATCCTCTACACTGTCAGTGTCTCATTATTAGCCAATTACCATGGAATAACTAATGGGGCAGGTCACAGCCGACTCTCTTAAGGAGATTGGGGACTGAACATATGTTGAAGATGTGGCAAGATGACACAGTCCAGCAAGCCTTTGGCGAGTTACTAGGTACATGACATGGCTCTTTGTGTCGAGAAGGAGTCAATGCCGAGAGATCCTGTCATGTCCTGTTGTCGTGAACATCAACCCCTGCACTGTACTGTAAGTTTGTAGTTTCCTCTCTGGGGGCTTGTATGTATTCATAACAGTGGATAAAGCATTAAAGCAAAAGGGCCTCAGATACATAGCCCAGGGGTATTGTCAAAGCTGTTGCAGAGTTTGCCTTTGAGGCATCAAAGGTCATGGATGGATGGATGGATGCATGGATGAATATATAAACAGATACATAGTAAGGTGTATTACAAGCAATGACCAAATAAAGGTGAACAAATAAAACTGAAATGCCATGTATAAAGCTTTCTGTATCTTTACTGTATATTAGGCCACATGGCCACAGGTAGAGTAGACAGCCTTCAGGTACCACTGAAGATACTGAGAGATGATGATGCACAGTGAGTCTAAAGTAAATCAAAGTTGTCATTCTGAACAGCCACAGCACATGAATGTCTGCTCCTGGCTTAAACTTACATTTACGTCTCAGCCCTAGAACCAAAAGGCTAAAATTAAGGTTGTGTTCTATTGATTTTCCTCTGAAATGTATAGGCTACTTCCTAGAGTCTATGGTCTATGCTGATATGATAATGGATGGACAGTCTAATGAGTAGAGGAGCGACCTTGTGACGGAAAGCTCATTGATTTGTATTGTTGGACCAAATCAAAAATGTAGGAAGTGATCGATGAGTGCTCTGCCCTTCCTAAACAGAAACCATCAAAGTGCCCTTTAGACTCTAATGGTGCCACATGCTACATTTTAAAGGCCCAATCATTATTTTTCTCTGACCACATAAATCTGAAGTATACTGACATACATAATTGAAGAGTTTGACTTACTATATAGATGAAAAATCAGCAGTTTGGCTTTCTTTCTAAATTCACCATAACTGCTACAATGTTTAAAATATTACTGAGTTGTCTGGATAACTTTGTTCAGTAAAACATGGAGTTCCTAAAATCCAGTGCATGGATTTAGGGTGCTATTTATATCATGGATGGTGTAAAAATACCTGTTCCACAATTTACTTAGCAAAGTTGTAGATGCCATGTTCACATTATGTGGGATGGAAGGTAATGATGGGAACAATTCCAATGTTAACAACTTGCAAATGTCTAATTAAATTAAGTTTAATGCTGTCAATCAATATTTTTATCACATGATCACATGACTAATTGCATGTGACAGGGGTTGTTGTTGATGAACCCACAGGAAATTACCATCTGTAGTTCCCAGCAGCTCTACAGAGCTTTGTAATGTCTTTCAGCTCATTGTTTTGGTTTTCCTGCCCACCGTTTTGATTCAGTCTGCTCTCATCAGTGTTGTTTTGGCAGCAGGCAGTTGTTTTCAGTGAAAAAGCTCTGAAAAACCCACAGTACACTACCTGCTAAGCTCCAAACTACAGACAGACAAAGTTAGCAACTAGCTTGTGAACATAGTGGAATATTTAGCAGCTAAAGATCCAGATATTTCCCTCAGGAGTTGGTGGATACCAAAAGGAGAGTAAATATTGGAGTTACATCCACCAGGTGACCAGAGACCCGGCTCCAAATGAATGCTAATTTTAATCCGTATTTGTGGAATGTGAATGCGAATGTTTGCTAATAATTGGCATATCAAATCTATAAGTTGATACTATCACTATCAGTACACTAGTCAATGTTGTTGTTAGCAGCTTTTTTTTCTGCTGACCCCAAGTGGCCAAAAAATCAGTTATTGCAGTTTTAATTTAAAATCGTTACCTTGAATGATGGACTTGAGGCATCCATGTTTGTTTGCTATTAACAAACTATTAAGTGCCAAGTTCGAAAAATATGTAGCTTTCAGAAAAAATGTGTATGTATCCTAAGTCCTATGTGATTTTATGTGAATGTGGCAATATCCACAGCCACCAACCCTGGGTTTAGCTGATGCCCCTAGTGGCAGAAAAACAATAGCTGTTAGTTTGGATGTTTGTATGAACCCATTGTGTCATCACACTGATCATTAAATACAAAAGAAAAACAATGGGGTATTTCCCTCATATGTATGACATACTGTAGAGAAGACTAACAGATTTACACATGGTTTGTTTGCTGTAATTATAACAAAGTATTACATGGAAATTATTGATTAGTATGTTCATATTAAAAAATAATATGTATAAAAACAATATAGAGCATATTTAACAATTAGCTGACTCAAAAGAGACATGAAGCGATATTATGCAAGTAAGCTGCTCAGTCCTTTGGTGTAAGTTTAAAAGTAAAACCCCTTCGTGAGCCTACTCTCTATGGTATTTCTGTGTTTATTAAGGGTTACTTTTTTTCTTTTTCCATTAATATGCACATATATGTCATCGGTTGAACTGTTTCCACAGTGGTATTAATTTCCAGAAATGATGAAGGTGAAATGCCATATCCAATTTGATGGGTCTTATATCATTAACTTGAAATTGCCATAATTGGAATACGGTGACAGTATGCTCTCATGTCACATCTATCACTGATATGACAATGCTCTAAAAAAAACCTAACCAAACAACAATGTAAAGTGAAGGACAAGCATAATCCATGCATATTTTGAGGACTCAATATTTAATGGCTCAAGTAAAATTCAATGACAAGAAAAATCATTTCACCATATGGAAGGTAATTTTTTTTCATAGATTTAAATGGGATATCTTACAAAGGCATGGCAACATAGACTGTGTAGCTTTAACTGACCAATACAGAGCTGCTGGCAAGCACTGAAGCCTTCTCTCAAAGCAAACTTGACCTGACTCACTGATGACTAATTTACAAGCATATACTTAAGTCTTATATTTTGATATAGTTTTTGTACAAGATACATTTGTGTACATGAAATATTCTGGCAAGGTGCATGCCAGTATACACATGTGTGTGTGTGCGTGCACATATGTGGCAAGGTGCATGTCAGTATACACATATGTGCATGCACACACACACACACTCATACATGCAAGGAGACACACCAACTCTCCCTCGCACACATACAAGATCACCAATAAACACATTCAAACACACTCAATATTATGCATATGTATCCATTTACATTACAACAGAGATTGTCATCTCATCACTTCTTATGTTTTCCTTTATGATCAACATTGCGAATTCCAGTATTTAGCCTGTGGCCATTAATCTTTACTGTATGTGTATTTCCAGTTTTAACCATTATTACTAGTTCTTAGGGGTACTGCTATTTACAGTTTAAAATCCAGTTTACCTGACAGTATAGATATGTGTGTGTACGTATAGAGGCATAAGTGATACGCACACTTCACAAAGTTTGACATTTGTTGTGTAACATTTGTTTTGTTTTATAAGACAGACAAACAGGTAGAGCAGTAAACATCAATACTGACACTGAATCTAATGATGGATGCATGAACTACATAGTCAAGTGTCAAAACACCTGTGGAAGTTCAAACAGTTCATGCAAATCATGACACAAGTTGACATGGTAATCATGACACACATTTTGAATAGAAAAATTCTGAAAATAAAAAAGCTATCTTCAGATTTATGTATACTATATTTATTTTTCGGGAAGAGGGAATTAGAAAAATATGAAAATAACAGTGAAAGCAGAATCATGCAAAGTGAAAACCTGTGATCACCCTTGACATTTTGTATATTTCACTGTGTGTTTTGTGAAAGATGAAAACCTTTGACACATAGCGACACAACTTACTCAGAAGAGCCTCACCCCCCCAAAAAACAAATGCACATTCATATGGTATGCTCTTTGTTTGAAAAATGACTAAATAAAACACCACTACTTTTACCTCTAGAAAAGCATATGGTAAATCAAAATAGGACTGCAGTAGACAAAAAAGTCATGTTAGTATCAAAAGCAACATCCTACAGATGTACATTCATGCAGTTATTAAACTATTCCCTCTAGAAGTTGTTGTAATGTAGCTGCTGCAACATTACAGTACACATGAGTTATGTAGGCAGAGTAAGTTTAAACACAGTGAGGTAATATTGTGCTTACTGTACATGTGTGATTGGATAAATCATTTCAATCACATTTTTTACTACAGTGTGACAGTGTATTATCCTATACATGGATATCATGGATATTCTCTCCCTCCATGATATGAGGAAGGGCACAATTTCCTGTGTCATATTTATAAACACTCCAACAGCAGATAATGTCTGTACTTCTTATTGTTAATGAATGGGAAAGTTTCTTAAAACCCTAATTGTTATTTTTCAGATTTATTTTTGTTGAAAAGAGCCAACCAGGAATTTATTTGCCCTACTTATTCACATAATTGTAAACAGAGTCTGAAGACTTGTGAAGATTTTGAGGCAACTTTTGGATCATATCAAGTGCTGGATTTGCATTTGTCAGAGTGATAAAATTCCAATTTTCAGTGACATCTTGATGTATGTTCCCTTTGATACGTGCTTCTTTTGATTAAATATGTGTTGTTTATAGCATTTAGTGATACATGTCTGTACTATCACAATGAAATGAGCTGGAATTGGATTCCCAAACATGAGCATTTTCATCAACGGTTGTTTGAAGGAGGATATTTTTAAGTTGCTTGTTTTGAATTTATTTCATTTTCGTAATTGACTGAGTCGAAATTGAATTGCCCCTCTCCGTGTCCTTGACACACTGTTCCTTTAAGTGATCATTTCAGTGAGTCTCAGATAAATCCTCTTTAAAATTATAAGAGTCCTGACCTGAAGTATCAGAGAGAATGGGTGTGGTAGCTAAGAGCATGCAAACACAATTTGCCTCGCAACTTCCCTCGAGAATGCCACGTTGCATTATAGATTTAGGCCTGTTCCCAATTTGCAAGATGGTACAAGAAAAATTAATCGCATGAATCATATACCTGATGATGTAGACACCTGGCTTGGATGTTACTGGGAAGAAAAATGGATATCAGCAAAGTCACGTATTGCTGTAGCAATAGATTATACTGCACCCAATCTGTTACAGCAGCAAGTTAGTCTGAAGTAGTTATCATCATCAGTACAATTTACACACACAGGCAGTGATGCAGTGTGTGCATGATGAAACCATGGTGAGGGGCAGCCCGCAGGGAGGTCCTTTCAAATAGTGCCAACGCCTATTCTTATGGTAACTGCAAAAATAACATTAACATCAATAATTCAGTTAGACTCAGGGCCCTGAAGAAATTCTTGCACCCTAGTCTATTATTCCAGTGTCAACACATAGTAAAAACTGATAAGAGAAACTTTTCAGCCAAACTGAGATGTATGAAAACACACAATAGTAATTAATAGCAAGAACAATAGGTGCTATTAATGATATGATGGGAAGAGAGGGAGCATATAAAGGTGCTATTTCTGAGCGCTTGTAACCTGTTCATGTTTTCATGTTTCTGGCTAGCCAAGAGAACCATTCCACACTGCCTAACCACAATGAGGATCACTACTGAGATCACACATCAAAGTAATTGGACTGAGAATTTCATAATTGGCTCTATAGCTGTTAATATGTGAGTGTTTCTGAGCAGGAAAATGTTAGACATAGAAACAAAGGCAAGGAAACAAAGGATACGTTTCCAAAGAGCATCTGTCTGTGCCTTTCAAGGCTAAACTACTGAGATAAACTAGGAGTGAACATTTTCTTAATAGAGTTGGCAGAGATAGAGCAACCACCATATGGAAAACATCTTGGGCTTTGAGTTTGTATTTTTTTCTCTTGTATTTTGTGTACTGGTCCATGGTGAAAATGTAGAATGCAAAAGATTACCGGTGTTGTCTACCATTGGCCTAGTTATGCTTTGTAGACTTTTATTTTTTTTTTATCCTTCTGCAGTCCCCTGACCAAAATAGACTTCTGAAACACAAGGCAAGACAAAAGAAACATCTTCCACCACCAAAGGAGTTTGTGCTGCGTGTTATACAGAGCAATACTTCACTAGAACTTGAACAGACACACCATCCACCCAGAGCTCATAATTAACATTTAGCCCAATTTAGCTCACTCAACACAAAATACTGTATTTGCATGTGTTTTTCTGCACAAGGAAATGGTGTTTTAGGACATAGTTCCACTAAGCTGGGCCCAAGGAGCTTAAAGCATATATTGCCCTTTCTCATCACTAAGCAAACATCACTGAACTGTAAGCAAAAATTATTATTTTTTTCTGTGATGGAACTACTTTGGTATAGAACTACCTTTATTTATTATACATGGATCTGCTATGTTAAGACTTACATTTGCCTCCAAATGCTTTAGCTGTCAGACTGATCGCATGTTTTCGCATATTGTCTAAACAACATCATCATGACTGAATCCATTCTCAGATGTCTTCGTTAGCAAAACTGAGCTAGAGCTGGTCAAAGTTATTAAAATTATGCATACCTCCATACGTACGCATACATACTGATCATAAAGTCACTGACAAAAAGCCATCTATGGATTGAGTCACATGTATGTCAGGGCAATGAAGATCTGTCTTTTACTCTTACAACTGGTGCTCATGTAAGAAAGAGCTGCTGCCCCTGCCAGTGGGCGTCTGCTGCCCGGGGGAGGAGAAGCTCGCCAGGGGGATGACCTTGACGGGGTCCTCCTTCTTACTACTGCAGAGTCTATCCAGGGTGTTGTAGAACTGTGGCCGGTTGATCCCTTTGTCCAGGTCATCTTTTTTGGGCACAGACCTGCCCAGGGTATGGCGACCATCCATGACCCCCATGCTGCCCATGTTAGCTTTGGCTCCACGGGCAAAGCTCTGCTGGAAGCCAAAAGAGGGCATTGTAACGGTGATGGCGTTTGTGGTAGGGGTGGAGTTGGGGCTGCCAGGACCCTGGAACTGGGCCAGGGCCGGGGGCATCCAGCAGCTGTCGGAGTGGCCCAGTATCAGACACTCCTGGGTACAGGTCTCAGAGGCCTCAGCCAAGGCTTTCTGCAGGTTCACCTCAATGGCTATAAAAAAGGAGAGGAAGAGAGAAAGAAGAAAACAATATAGTTAATCTAACAGGTCAGAACATACAGAGAGTACAGCTGGAATGTGATGATTTTACCGGGTGCTGTAAAAGCACTGCATGAACTCATGAATCATAATGTAAAGAGAAGAAAGTTGTCGCCTTATCAGTGGTTGACCCACAAAATGTCAGCCTTTTAGCAAAATGAAAGTCAGTGATAAATGTTTCATTTCATCTTGTAATGAGAAAAACACCAGCAGAGCATTTAATTTCCATTGGTATTCCCATGACTCTGTCTGTTTACCTACAATATGCAAGGAATTCCCCGTAGCTTAATTAGAGTTAGAAAAAAATGTCTTGCTGTTTGTGTCTCAGATTGGCTTTACTGTATTAAATATTTAATGAACATCTCAACAAAGCATTGTTTATTTTAATCACTGTCAATGTGGCACACCTTAAACCCTTTTGATCTTTCAGAATCCAAAATAAATCTGGTCAAATAAGAAAACTCAAATAGAGAGAACTGGAAAAAGAATCCCATTATACCAGGATCCTGTGAGCAACTTTAGCATATTCAGGTACATGGTTAATTTTGGCAGCATTTAGGTTGCATGCTTGGAAAGGAAGAAAAAACTGAAAACTGAATGAGGAGGCGACTGGGCAAGGCTACGCACTCAAACTATCTTATCTCATTATCTTGGCACTGACATCACATGTGGAATGAGTCTGGGATGAGGCCTCAGCATTGAGCCTCAGCAATAAAGCCTGTCAAGCCAGATAATTAGAATGTAAAACAGTGTGCACCAAGGCAACCAGGAGCCTGCAGTGTTATGTTTCTGAGGCCATGCAAAGGAAAGAGGGGTCCTCATTCTAACATCACATCGTTCCTCTAGGCCTCAGCTTCAAGCTGTCATGTAGAAATTATTTAGTATATTTGCATAAGTAAGAATGCTATAAATAATTAAGCTGTCTTAGACCGTAGTACACGGGGACGACTATTTCCTTCACGCACACAAGTTCTGCATGCTCTGTGTAATTCTATTTTTGCCACCTTGTTTATTGTTTTATGCATTCTACAAAATTAAAATAAATATTCTGATTACGTTAGTGATACCAGTCTGGCCTCCCAAAACTATCTATATTGTCGTATAACGGCCCAATGCACTCACTTTTTTTGTATTTTTGTGCCACCGCAGATTGAATAGCACAGCGTCAACGTTAATTATGAGAGCAATGTCTGAAAATGAATCGCCTGGTATAAATTGTGAGGATATATTTGGAGTGCTCACGTGGAGTCAAATCTGTCCTCTCCATATTGAACTGGAGCCTTGGAGCAGGAGTGTATAAATCCCATGGGCGGTAAATGTGTCACCTTTCAGAGGGTCACTAACTTCATTAAGGCAAAAATGGATGCAGCTTTCTCATTCTCTGAGCTAGCACAATAGGGCTGAGCCAAGTCTTGGCCGTGCCCTGACTCAATCTCTCTCCAAGGGTTTTCTGCTGTCGCTAATGCCTTTTTGGGGTACTGCCGTTTTTGATGAGGCAATGCTGTTAACATGAACTTCTTATTCCACACGCATGCACCTGGACGCACAAATACATGTTCCTGGTCCTGACAGAAATGCACACATTCAAAAGTGCTTCTTTGCCAGATTTCCTCCCTCCTTCTCAACTTTAAATGATCAGTGCATCCAAAGGTGAAGCTGTCTTTAACGTAGCGCACTTTACAAATAAAAGGTAGTCTGTGGCTCTGTGACTTCACACAGCTTGAACTCACAGCAGTTCTGTGTCAACAGCCTTCAGTGTCTCCAGATTTTGTATGCAATATTTCACATCCAGCCATTCCAAAAGACATGGGCCTGTACTATTTTCTATTCCATTGGGATAGTTTGGATAGGCGGTGGCGGTTTGGGAGGGTGGGAGCGCGGCGTGAGTGATGTCGCTGACAACTCTGGCTGCTTTCGTCAGCCAGAGGTATGCCGCAGCCTGCTTGTGATGCTGCTGTCTTTTGTATTCAGGGGAAACAACTGTACCCCGTGGAGCTTTGGGGAGGGATCACACATCACTGACGCCATGGATCCCCTGATGTGGAGAACATTCTTTTCTACTTTCCTTCAAGGAAATTTGAATGGCAGACAAGTGGGGATAATGACAAACAATTGTGTAATAGACAGCACGACTGGGATCAGTCCTGCTGTTCTCATTTGAGATGATTCATCTTCACTGAGCAGTAGCTATGTGGTTGAAACACAACTGTGATACCTGTTTAGTTACTCTTTAGAGTTGACTGAACATCTAATAAACGTTCACCTGCAATCACCCTGAATAACTGACTGGTGTTCACGCCAGAAATTAAGTGGTATTCAATTCATGTTCCGATTCAAAACAGCCTACAGGCTAATTTGACTTCTCTGTCATAAGGTAATCTATTATCCATGGTCTTGTTTTGTTTATCTAGACACCCTGCAGTGCCACAGTTCTAGGTTTCTAGTTGATCTTATGGTCATATGCAAGGTCAATATCATGTAGCCTACAGCAATCTTGTTCTGCAACATCAACACATCCTTTGGCCAGCCACAGATCGAACACTGCTGCACCTTCAGCTGATCTTTCGTTCGTGCGGTCAAACATTACAGCTTGTATAAACATTGGACATGTGTAAGAGAGAGGTATGAGAATGCTGCATGGCACGCAAAGGATATGGAAATACTGGGCAAATTACAGCTTACAATTTGACTGGGCACAATGTGGGGTTAACATGGTGCAAATGCTTCTCTATAATGTGAGTTCTTGAAATCTTTTACTTTAGAAATATAAGGGAAACAATAACTTAAAAGGCTGCAATACTTTGTAATCCAATCCAAATCAGTAGCCCTACAAAACTTTTTGAGACTTAAATTACTTTTTTGTTCAGACTTTTTAAATATTTTTAGGACTTTAGTTTGTGTTGTTGTAAACAGAGAATAAAATTAACATGAGCCACAGTATCACATAAACATCTTTCAACCCTAATGCAGTCCAGTACACCACCAACAACATATACTAAAAGCTGAATAAAAGCCTTTCCAACCAGTTTTAACAAAACCTCCTTCAAAAATCTTACATCTATTGTGTTGAATTGCATTATAGTGTACATGTATTCAACTTGTTGTGTCCAGCCCCTGTTCAAACACATTTTGTGGGATTCCAATCAGCTGGCGTGCAGGTGATTCATCGATAATAATGTCCTTTTAAGTGTAGCTTTGATACTGAACCATCCCAGAAAACCAATTCATGTTCTAATTTAAAACAATTAACCACCATGCAGTTTTTCCACAACAATTTTCTATAACAATGGTAAACATACTATAGGATAGTTCTGGTTGCATTTGTTATGCAATGTGTATGGCCATTGCTGTCTTGGATATTAATACAGGTTGTAATGCTGAAATAATACTTAGTAATTAAAAATTTCAGGCCCATGCTGCTGCATGCTAATGGTGAGGTTCTTACACAGTCTGTAATATATAGATAATTGCTTACATTTCAGCATCAAGGTAATGTCATAATGATTTGATTTTGCAGTGATAAACAGTGCAAGGCTCAATCCCATGAGGTTGTTCAAGTGCTACCTTACCAACCAAATGTCTGGAATCTTGACATTTTGCATCTAAGTAATATATTTTGCCTTTGTATTATACTGGTATGCATTCAATCTCACTTGTTTTTATCTCTGATGGCCATGAAATCCACTAATGTTCTGACAGGCTGAAACACACGCACACAGCTTGGATACACATTAGCCTGCTGATCTGGGCTTTTCACTACAATAGTATGAGAAATTTAACATGACAGTTGATGATATTTACTGACAGAGCTAGTTACATCTTGATGAGCTTCACATTAAGGTCTGCACATATTCAACTTATTATTTCAGCATTCACAAACTCATTATTGCAAATTAAAAGGATAATTGCATGCATCTAGGACATTAAGTTCCTCAAATAGCCATCAGGATGGTGGACTAGGCACCCTGAATCATCATACAGTGTTAATTGTAGCAGTCTTTTCATTTTTCTAGCCTGAAACTTATATGCATCCAACTCATGTATTGTCAAACGAAAGCTTTATCACATCCTACAGACTGCCTCCATGGCCATATTTAAATAATATGTTTGTTTTATGTGTCACATGTCTGCTTTATTATGATTTAAAAGGGTCCACGTCCAGCCCATGACTGCAGTATGATCCCCACTGTTGATTTTTTTTTTACACAATGATTTATTGGATTGAAGATGTTTCTTTTTTTTAATTTTTTTGTCTGAGGTTGTGATACACAGGCTGTCACTCTGCAACACTCTGTTGTTTTCTTCTAACATTCACTGCAAAGACTTAGAAAGCTCAAACACTTTTTTTTCTAGTCACACAACATTCACAAAAGTGCAAAAGTTCATAAATACTCCAGAATGTAACTATGCCAAGAAAATAAACATTTCACTACCGAAAGCATTTTCACCTACAGCTCTGCTTCTCTTAGTGTCAATTCATTTGGTTTAATGGTGCCAGAAAATAAAAGAAAAATGCAAAGAGGCTTACAGTCAGCTGTTTTAAAATGGAGAACTTGTCTTTCATCAAGAGTAATAGAACCAACCTGGAGTACTACAAGTACTACAGCTATCATGAGTGCAAAAATATTATCATTATCATATTATGTGTTCTTATGTGTGATAGGGGATGAGATGAGAGAAAAAGAGGCACAGAGGGTACATGAGCATGTGTCCCGTGTCTGGAGGGAGACCAAAAGACAGAAACACAAGAATATGGAAGATTATTTCAAACAAATAGAATCTCAGTAGAAATAATTGGGTTTATAATCACCAAGACTTTATCACTTCACTCAGCCTTATACCCTCTCCAAATGTACAATCTGGATAAGCAAATGCATGGTCATTAATAATAATAGCGCTATTGAAACCCCTTGTGGTTGTACTGAAAAGAGAGATGCCATTACTTTCATCACAGCTCTGGCAATCATCATTTGAAGGAGAGACTAATGTCTCACAGAATTACAAATACACTTAAAAGCTTCACCAGCCTTCCTGCTTTCTCGGGGCTCAACTTTAAGATGCACACTTACTGACTGATAGTTTTGATGATGAGTACTCATATATAAGTTCATGTTCTATCGCAAAGTTCTTGAAAGTCTGGTTTCTGTAGGAATGAAAACGCTCTGCATATACATTACTTTAACAATGAAATATGAATATTTAAGCTCAAAAGACAAGGTCTGTGACTTCTCTGGAAAAAGCCTGTCTCTATGGCAATGAGTCTGGAAATTAACTTTTCTCTGCACATCAGACTCAAATGCTATTTGGTTTTCTTTACTTTTATCAGGAGGAGGTACAGTATAATCCCTGGCAAAGTCAATAAGAGCTGTCACTGTCACTGCTGACAAGGGCGTGGAGGAGGAAGTAAATATTCCATTGTAGCAATAAAAATTTGGCGTGCACTTTGGAAGGCAGAGATCAACTGTGCTGCAGAGGTCAGTGGTGCCATGTAGGAGGCTGACATGTATTAAGATCTATAAGGAGCTGTGCTGGGGTAGACAGCTATTGCAGAATTTTATTAACATGGTTTTATTACAGAATGTGGGATGAAAAAATAGAAATATCTCTATACAGCCTGTCGTCATCTAATGGTCATTCTCATCAGCGATCACATGGTCTAAGAACTGCACGTCACTGAGTGGTAATGGCGTAGTGGATTTTTCCACTGAAACAAAAATTTCAGAGCAATTCTGTGTAGCAGCGATACAAAGTGCGATATAAGAAATGGCAAGGCCATTGGTCCTCTTTTTTTTTACTTTTTAAAACAAATAGTGCCAGATGCAATGAATGGCCTTTTTTAAAGGAGACAATGTGACGCAGATAAGAGGGGAGCGAGGTTGTCCATATATACTCTAGACTAATTACTTTTGATGCATTTACTGAGAAGCTGCTGAACATGGTGAGTCTCTGAGCCACATACGTATTTATCAGCACTTGTGGGACCTATACAGTTCCTCGCCTGTAATCCATCTAGCCTTGTCTACTCTCGACCCCTTTTGCTTTCCTAGTTTTTGACCCATTGTAACTGAAAGTAATTGCAGGCAGAAAACAACATCTAATGATTACTTTATCTGGGAGTCTGAGAGAGAGTGAAAAGTCACAGACAGGTACTTTCAACAAAAGGAGGAGGCTTTTTTGTTCCCGACACACAATTTCAGACAACAAAGAATATTATTGACTTGGCTGAGATTAGAACACCAAAACAAATGACAAAGCACAGAGAGAGGACAAAGTGCACAAAGAGAGAAAGGATCTCTTGAACAACCCAGTGCCAAGCACTTGCTTCTTCCTTTTTGTTATCATTGATTAAAAGTATGTTGTAGGTTGAATCACCTATTTCTCCACTGAGAATATACAACACCAACACAATGTATAGACTTAATTTAATGTAAATTCCTTTATCTCAAAGTCACCTTTGCTGTCAAAGGGAGAAAAAACACCTCAAATTTTCATATCGCCTCAGCATAAAATGTTTACAAAAAAGCAAGTCCCGACATCAACAACCACAATTGTGTGATTTCCATCAACAGAGAACACAGTTGGGAAGGTAGAACACAGACACAGCTTTCTTCTTGACACTTGACTTTTTCTGTGTGACATTGGTTGATTACATCTCCTTCATTATGTCTGGACTACTATTGGGCCTCCCCTCCCGAGGACAAGATGCCGGTGTCACCATCAACACAATCAGGCCTGGCCAAATACCCAGCATGGGCCAGATAGATGAGAGGTGCAAACACCATAACAGTCTGCAATCAGCGCTCATCACCACAATAACACACAGAGGAGGAGGCAGAGAGTTTCTATGGGGGGTAGAAACACAACACATGCTCATGTAGATGCGCACACACACAATCCCCCCACACACACACTCACACCGGTGCTCTCAAGGGCAGCCATTCATTCTCTTCTTTGTCAGTCTGTACTTGTGCAAACGCTGGACGATACTGTGGATATACTGTAGGTGTGCTGTCACTGACAAGGAAGCAATACATAAATGCATATTTATAAGATTAAAAATGTGACTCCACCTTAAAATTCATTGCACATGGATGAATGTCTGAAAATTTCCATATTGTGTAGATAATGTGAGGTCTGGGAAATGAAAATAAAGAGTGTGGAATGAAAAGAAAGTGAAAATATTTTTGAAGGATTAAGAAAGAAAGGAAAATAGGCTGATTAAGTGGGACCTAACAAAGCTGTTTGATATTTGCGAGGAGATTGGATTGTTCCAGCAGGAATACTATCTAAACAATCATGATTTTTTGGAAATGACTTTGATCTAAAAATGTAAATGTCACTTATGACACTCTTAGCTTTCCTTTTAGAATCAAATTAAAAACTGATTTGAAGCATAAGCAGGTCCTCAAAGAATTAAACCTGTTGCATTAGGAGCCGGGTGCCACGACTGGATATTTTCAGAGAATAGCTAATAAAAATGAGGCCTCTGCTTCACATGATGGAGGAGAAACTAGAGAGACAAACTGTACAGCAGCGACCACTGTGCTACATCCTGTGTCATGTAACAAGCAAATTCATCACACTGACCCATTGCCCCCAATTATTATGGAAAACAAGAATGAATCAAATTAACATTGAAGAAGCTCTCAGATCTGGCAGCCTGTCTGTGTAGCCGATGGATTCAGCAGGAGAGGAGAGGGTAATAAACAAGGTGCCACTGCATATACTATATATCTTGCAGTCATTGATGATTAGCTCTGTTTTCCCTTAGCCATACATTACCGTTATTGCCTCCATGGCCAGGCAGATAGGAAGTGGATACAAAGGCATCGTGAAGCCCATCTTTCAACAGATAACTGGCAGGCTGAAAACCACTCAGCACCAGTGGCGGCGTGATTTCAGTGCATGAGTGATCTGGGCATGCTGAAAATTGTAATCTCGTATATGACAGAGTTGAGAGGCTGCTGTACAGTTTTTGTTGTGTTTTTCTAGGGTGTGTGTTTATCATACAGTGAGGTATTTCTAAGTGAAATCATTCAGTGTAGTCACAAAAAAGGAGCCTCTCGTCAGATTTCAACAGCTCAAGTCCAGGGGTTTTGTCCTACTAGGCAATCCTGAAAATGTGTAATCTATATGAAGTGTCAATGTCAGGAGCAGACACTCTTGCTATCCCTGTTTCTGTCTCCATCTTCAAAATATTTTGAGGACAAATTAGGCATGAATGCAGAATGTATAGAGTATTAGTCACAGTCATTAGTGCTGAGCAAACTTATATTTTCAATATCAGTGTGTAGTGTAGCATGGTAAAGGTTTTAGTATGAGGGGCAGACTCTCTCCAGATCCCCGTGTGCATGTACACTTTAAAGGTTTTCCTTTTCCGGAGCGTCACAGACCCTCCTCCGGGGACAACTATTAATTTTTCACTGAAACCTCCCCTGAATAATGAATTCTGTCCTATTTATACGCTGTGATAAGTCCACTGAATGTCTAAAAAGGGGTTATCAAAAAAGGGAAAAGGGTAAGGCTTTCAGAGAAAGACCTGTTCCTGCTTAACATGTTTAATTCATCCGCATCGCCATGTTCTTGAAAGCAGAAGAAAAGTCATATATCACTGGCAAACATGAAAGCAGACGCAAGCGGCACATTCAATAAATCACAGCTTTACTTTTACTGTTTTGATGTTGACTGTCACAATCCTCCACCCAAACACCAGCCGTTGAAAGTTCAGATATATGCCTTTTACTCCTCTAGGCCCTGCTGACAGATGTACTCTCACTAAAATCACAGAGGTACTCAGTGGCTTGTGTTAATGTTTCTGTCACTACGCACTTTATTTGGGGTGTGTTGAGTGCAGGCATTGTCAACTAACGTTCACAACAGCGAGAGCAACAGATACAGATGGATACACGGAGGGAGAGAGAGTGTGTAAAATGGCAGTTGCTGAAACATAAGTAAAAAAGGTGTAAAGTTTTAAATAGTGCATTAAAACAGGGACATGTTTCAAAATCTGTGAAGAAAATAAATCAGCTGGAATTGATGAACATTTTTTATTCCTAAAATACTTTAATACAGCTGCTGCTGTAGTGACTACAATTTACTCCAGGATAGAAAAAGCCTCATTTTGCTGCTGTTGGTATCAGCACTCTAAGTGAACCAAACCATTCATTACAGTTTCACTCTCAGACCAAATAAACATAAGGCTGTCTCATCATAAAAACTGTTACCCTTACATAAACACAAGTAATTGACGTTATAGCCAGTATTACTGGCATCACACAGTGCTATTAACACAGATTAACTGTAGCACATAATAAAGATGTTTGGTGATGATATTAAATACATAACTGAAGCATTTTTAAATGATCAAAAAATGTAAGTACAAATGCAATTATAACTGATTGTAATTAGGAATTTGTTTTGAATTTCATTTGGATCTACTTATATAATTAGAAAATGTATACATATTTGATATTGAATGACTGATTATAATAAAGAATTAGCCATACCTGGGTCCTAAAAATAATTAGTTAATTATATATTTGTCTTAGTTCACTGTCATTGTTTTAGACTTGTTCTGAATATACCTTTTAGCAATTTTCATCACAAGGCAATCAAACCATTTGGGCTTGAAAATGTTCGCCAGTGTGTTCAGCCCTGCTTTCATTTCTTGGGTGGCAAGTCTAACAGCTCCTCTTTGGCTTCTAAACAGTCTCAATAGAAAAAAAAGAAGAATTATAATAAAGTAAAAGGGGAAAAGCAGAAAGTAGGTTCGATGATTGTATTCTGTCTGTGATGATGAAGAGAATGCTCCAGTGGCTACAACAGTCCACAGAGGAGGAAATGGTGAAAATAGCCACGCAACTACTTTGCTCTAGAGACTGCTGGCAACCCATTGACCTCAATGTCTTTCATGCTGTTTAGCCTAGGGCACTAACTATCAGATATTAACACCCCACATCTTTGATTTTGTGTGCCTGTCAGGCCCTGAGGACACTTGTATATATTGTTTGTCCTGGGGTGCCATCCTCCTTGTGTCAGTTGTTTCGTTCTCCTCTAACATGACAAACACCCACAAAGAGGCAAGGGTATGTCGCATTTCTTCTGCCTGGCATCTAGTATCGACTCTAATGTTGACATGTCTTAGCAGAGCCTTAGGAGGACATGGAGATTGCAAAAAAAAAAAAAACTAAAGAAAAAACAAAAGCCCTAAATGTCACTAACATGTCCTGGTGTTTGTAGAATTGCGGGAGGAAATTGCCATGGCTTCCTGGCTCATCACCACCACTGCTATGATGACATCACTATAGCCAATTTCACCCTGCAGTTTATTTCATGCTTCTGTGTTTGTGTGTGCGTTTGCATGCCCGTGTGAATGTGTGTGAGTGAGTGTGTGAATATGTGACAGAAAGAGAAACATGCTCGCTCTCTATGTAATTCAGTGTGTGAAGGCACCAATACCCATCTCTATGATAATTTCCTATTCACTATGAGCAAAGACAGCAATACTGATACAATTCATTTCCCCTTTATTAACTGGTGCGGAAATGTTGGGCTAGGCAGAAGTGACTTCTGAAGTCTTTCAGAGATGAGGGGTGGCAGAGTTTGTTTTACGGGTGGGAGGAAAAAGCTACTAGTACAGGGAGCCATGCATCCGTAATAGTGTATTTGCCAGAGACAAGAGGCTTAGTTCCATGAACATTTAGTGGCCATTGCATGAGACCCTGGGTCAAAGCTACATAATGATACACCTGCCTTTTATAAGAAAATAAAAATGGCTCCCCTCTCTAAACTTCTGGCAAAGTTTCAGTCTCCTATGTCTTGTTTGCATCACTTGTTTGAGTTTCATGTGTGACATCCAGAGTCAAGTCCAGTAAATCACAGTGACATTCAATTCAGTAGAATTGATGACTTGTCACCAGTCTTCCATTTTTATCTAGGGGCTGATGTCCTCTTTATTTTTCGTCATCCCTGACTCTTCCTCTCTCCACTGATATTGCTAATTATTTCAAACTATCAGGTAGACAGTTTCAATTTCAATTAAATCTTGTCTTCCCCACTGACCTTGTGGTGGAGAACGGGGTTGCTCTCTCAGCCCTGAACAGTTCCTCTGGCAGTTATGGGTGCCATTTAAGAAGAAATTTAAACTCAATTTTAGCCTAACTTCAGAGAATACACGCTGAATTCATCCTTGTGGAGACAGAGTGTGCTCAGTATATGTATTTCAGTAATACACTTAACTTGATAATTGAAAGGGACCCAATTAAAGCTTCAAGGCATAACTGGCTACTCCGATACACCCTAGGGTAGCTGTGAAGGACAGATTTACAGCCATATGCAGCTAATCTAGCTGTCTATCATGGGTTATGAATCTTAATACACTGATGTTACGATGACATATTGGGTGATGGCAGTTTACAAACACTATTTCTTACTCACAGTATCAACAAGAGGGTAAATGTAGCCATAAAACGGTCACTGTAGGTGCAGCAAATGTGTGTACTGTGTGTATAATGGATCAAAATGATCAAAAGTTCTGTAAAAAAAAAAACTTCCTCAAAGTAGCTGCACAATGCCATACAGGCAAATGGAATAGTAGACCCTGCTGAAAAAACAGAGGGCACCATGTATATAAGAAAAACAATTACGTGATATTGACAGCTAGTGCAATCAAAGGCTCCCCTGCCAGACTCAATGAGGTGCCAATCAACTGAGTGTCTCTGCCTTGTTGCCGCTGCTGCCGCTGCCGCTGCTGCTGCTGCTGCCTTTCATTTTAGAGTCAGAGGAGATCCTGCCGTGGTGAATCATCAGTCAATAGCGCAGAGCTGATGGTTAATGCTGATTGATGACATTCACCCAAACCCCCCCCTCCCAACCACACACACACACACACACTCCCCAGCATCATCTGCAATAAACAGTCAGGGTGCAAGCAAAAATCAGGAGGGGGAATCAAGAGGAAATAAGCAGGCTAGGTCTACATTTAAAATTATTATTATTATTATTATTATTATTATTATTATTATTATTATTATTATTATTATCATTATCATTAGTAGTAGTAGTAGTAGTAGTAGTGGTAGTAGTAGTAGTAGTAGTGGTAGTAGTAGTGGTAGTAGTAGTAGTAGTAGTAGTAGTGGTAGTAAACATCTTGTTTTGATTAACATTGTTCTGAACTAGCTTTAAAGCCTCTGTCACCATGTTTTGATGGCTTTATTGTTTCACTTTGCAAGAAACTGGTTGCTCATCGAATGTTACTAAAGGTCATCCATGATTGATTCAAGCTATAATTAAAATGATTATTAAAATAAATTATAAAGCATCAGATGTGTTCTCTTCATTGTCCCACGAAATAATGTGACATTTAAAGCATGGCATTAGCCAACACAATGTACAGGCTTTGAAGAACAATGTAGTACACGCATGTAATTAAAGTGATTCTATCAAATGTGACATTTCTATCACCACAATATTCTGCCTTTCTCCTCCTTCCCTTCACCTGTGGTGGCTTGCTCATGACCAAAATAAGAGAGCAAGATCAGTCCTCGACAGCAAAAAGATCATTTCTGTGGAAACATTTTAACGTGAATTTATGTGAAACATGGGACTGGTGAGCTGTAATAGGCACTGTCTAACCCAGAAATGTCAAGCAGGAGGAGGAACACTGCAACAAAACATAGGTATGATATTGAATTGGCTGGAAGTGTCACCCCTAGAAAGAAAATAAAATTATTTTCTCTCTCTCCTTCTGTCTTTGCCTCTACCATCTCTGCCAGTCTCATGTCTTATTATTATCTCTCATATACACAGTCTTCTTGCTGTTTATCTGTTTATTTTTCCAGATTTCATTCTCATCTTGAGAGGACAATTTTAGGTATTCTGCTTTATTATTAAAGCATGTGTTAGATCAGGCAACTTCCTCTGCAGGTTGTCCATACAACAAGAAAAGGCATTCAGGCTAAAAAACAGACTTTATGTTGGACATCATCCGGTGATGCTTTCCTACAGCAGGGTTTGCAGCATTTCTTTCATTATCTCTCTTCCACTCCTCACCCACACATCCACTCTTATTTACAGTGGCCCTAAGGGAGTCAACATATTGAAGTCAGACTTAAGGAAGGCTGGGTGTTAACCATCCATCTCTTTGACAAGCTGAATAAACAAATTTTCTAATTTGCAAGCATGTGACCCCAGCCATTTCTTTTCATAATTCATTATGGAAATATAATCAGACCTCATACCTCACCTTAAGACAACATTGAGGAGTTGAAAACAATCCACTGTGTGCTACAATATTGTATGAGAGACCTTTAAACAAACTGCACTGCTGAAACAATCTCAACAATGTGTTCAGTGCTTAGAGACTGCGAGGAATCCCCTTCATTTCAATTGCTCTTTGATTCATATAGGTCTTTAAAGAGCAAGGTGGGACAATTACCATTTTAAGTGGTTAACATGCCCCAGTTGGTATTTCTTTCCATTTTCATCTGAAATATTATTAATTTTCACTATTAAACATGTTGAGAGCACTTCTCAGGGTTTGCTGGGCTATATTGGACATCTTAGCCACGAGTAGTGATAAACAGACTGAAAGCTCCCTAACCCAAGTAGCAAAAGGGGAATAATTATTGAGAAACAGCTTCCAAGAAACACTTTCCCGCCAAAAACAATTATCAAGAACTGAAATGCTATAAGGAATAAATCACAGTGATATTCCATATACGACACTTAACTCTCCGTCTATTCCTCGTTCAGTCCTCACTTCACAGAGCATGCAACAAAGAACTGTAAACTCTACTGGCAGTAGAAGAAAGGGTATTAATTTTCCAACCTGGAAACTGTAAACTGAAAATACCTGTGAAGTGGATAATTCTTTCTGGGGGAGACATGTATTTTCCCCCTTCTTGTGTCAACACAACTTCTTTTGAGGTGTGCAGCAATGTCTGTATGGACCTGATAAGTCTCTTATTCTCAGCAAAGAGTAATTTGCAAAATGCAGACGGTTGTACACAGACTCTCCACATTGTTAATTAAATCATTCTGCCTTTGATGTTTTCTCAGGTTTTAATGGGAAAATAACAAAATTAAATAGGATGCTGTCTTCCCTCCTTGTGAAAAGAATGATCCATGGATGGTGCATCAATTATTGAAGCTGAAATACTGTAAATAAATTAAATTAACCATAAATAAAACTGCATGACTTCTTTCTGAAAGCAAAGTATTGTTTTTCTTTAAAGCTGTCAAGGCACTGGCATGTGAAAGCAGGCATATATTATTCACAGTTATTTGCACCTTATACCTGTTGCCAGTTGAACATTGACCATATGGTCAGGCGAATGAAATGTTGTCTTTCCTCGTCACCTTACTATTTAAAATCTATGCCAGACATTAATCAACGAGGGCCGAAACATTTTTGACAGCCTTTGTATGGTCTGAATGTGATCCATATCTTTCCCAAGACAGTTTTAGTTTTCAGTCTCACCCGAATTCCACATTAACATGTACTCATCCACGTAAGTCAGACCTATCCAGTGAAGCTAATTCAGAGCGAAACGTGAAAAATGAGAGGTCGTTGAGTTGAAATGGTGGTTTGGAGCCTGATGATTGTGATTATATTCACCAGAATACACCTGTCAGCCTTTTCTCCCCTCCTGCAATCTGCCTCTTAATTTGATCAATAAAGATGAGTTTCTCCCCATAATGAAATTCACACTCAATCACAAGTTTGTCAATGGCCACCATGAAAGGTCAGGCAATAAAAGGAGATTTTGTCTCAGGAAAAAAAAAGAGACTGCCGAATTAGTTTACTTGGCTGGACATGGGGCTGTTAAACAACAGTCTTGCTGAAAAGTATGATGCCATCCATTTTGTTTAGTCAATAACTTCCTGGGCCACAAATATGCTGGGAGTATTACATGATGACCTTTGCACTAATCAATCCACTAACACTTTGTTAGAGTAAAGTCTGCAAATCAGGTGAGGGGAGTGTATTTTCCAAGTAGGGTCAAGCTGATAACAGAATACAGCAGGCTGATTATCTGAATGGTTAGTGTTTTTACTCCGACCTCTAATTCTTTCAAGGCTAGTCTCTGAAAAAGCAATTATGAGCTGGGCCTGTATATCTCACTTTAATGGCTCAATGCTTTTATAATTCATTTGTTCTAATTTGCTAAATATTAGCAACAAGCAGATCAAAAAATAAATGAAAAAAATCTCCCTTTCTTTATGTCCTGTACAATGTGCCTTCATCTCTCTGTTCCATTCAAATTCAAATGCCTATTATAATTCAACTTAGCAGTAATTAAATCTACTTAACCCATAACACATTTACACCTGTAACCACCCCTGTAAATACAGTTAAAATGTATTAACTTGAAACATGTAGTAAATTAAGCAAAAAGTTCTGAAGGTTGTTGACACCCACACACACAATACAATACTTATTTACTTGTACTATGTACCTTCAAATGTGATATATGTGTCATATAAAAATGTGTAATTTCAAGCACATTATGTCAAGCGAGCACACAAGGAAGTCTCAACCAAACTTTCCTGAATTATTTGCCTTTATCCACCAGTAGAGGGCATATACTCTCCCTCAGTGTCTCTTTTCACTGTCTTGCTATATTGAAAAGTAACTTAAGACCTCACTAATGCTGCAGCTAAGCCCCTTCATGTGCTATTTGGTCTGAGGTACCTCTGCAGGGCTCTCTGTTGCATTGTGTTCCCAGCAATACATCCATCCTACAACATATGAAGCATTGCACAAGGGGGAGCAACAGACATTCATAAACCCCACCATCAAGAAATGTGCAATGGCTTTCTTTAGTGCTCACTTGACAGAATGTGGATTTTTCTTGTAGTCCTCCTTGAACAGTGCCCACAACAGGAAAAAAAAAATCAGATTATGTATTGTGTGTTCTTTACTTATATGCTGGTACTGTATATACATATATAGTTGATTTTCTTACTAAGATGCATGCATTGTGTAGCATGGACCAGGTTGCATTTATCAGCCTCACACTAGCAGAGAAGTTCAATGACATTTAATTAACAATAACAATGACATAGTAAGACCTGCAGGAGAGGTCAGATTATTTTAAGATATCTTGTAAGATTGCGAAGGTGTGAGGCGCCTGCTTAAATGATGTATCCTGCTTCTGTCTAGCCACAGATGTCCAAAAACAACTTGACAGTGTGGCCCCACAGACAGGCCCAAGATTAATGATTTGTGACAGCTTCAACGAGCCAGGATATGAACAGTCATCCTGCAGCCATTACATAAGTAGAAACAGCTGTTGTTTCAGCAGAGGCTTTGATTTCTTACTGTACCTGCTCCTCATAGAAGCATGGCAGGAGAGGGGACCTCCCATCACATACAAATAGGCTGAACAATATTGTGGAGGCAGCAGGTTTTGTAGAGAGCGAGCAGGTTGCAATTTCAGTGGAGCTCGATAAAAAAACTTTTTAAAGTACACTCTTCCTTGTAGCCCTCAAATATTGAGACATCAGTGAAAACAACTAAATGTATCTATGTAGTTTATATTGATAGCTTTTGGAGGCTCCTGCCAACGCCTGCAATTATAACAGCCTGAATTATGTTTGGAGGTATTTCTGCTACACAGACTATGTTGTGATTACCATGGGCATGAATGGAGCTAGATTAAACCCAGTTGGAGAATATAGTGAAAGAACTGCAATTAGATACATTATTCCTTTTCTATTTGATTCTGAGAACATTGCCTTGTTCTGCCACAATAGGATTTAGATAGTCCCATTGTGATGAAAGCCTGTTTTGAAACCTGGTGAATGTACAGAACATGACGAACCACTTTGTTTCAACAGGACAAAAGACAGGCTTGGCCTGTGTTTCCTGACAATTGCCTTTGCTTGCCATTTCTAAGTCCTTTCTTTCTAGATCACCCCAAAGAGCCATACAGGGGGGCTTTGAATAGATGTCCTGAAAACAGTCAGGAGATTGCATTGTATTGAAGGTACAAATACCAGGTTGAATCCTTTTGAATGACCATCTAATTTAGTTTGTTACATCATCATCATTCTTTTATTATGAGCTTTTATTGTGATCCAGAAACAAACAAACATCATTTAACAAACATTTTATGCAGTGCTTAACAATTAACAAGTTATCACAAAATTGCAACGAAATTGCAACGAAAGGATGACCCACAATTTCTGCCCAATTTTTAAGTGTTATTTGGGTACATTATGATATACTGCACTACTAAAACTAAATACATGTTTTCCAGGAAAGCTATATAACACATCCTGAAAACAGTTAATAATTCTTCACCTTTTACCTGTTGTGCAATTCTACATCAGGCTTGCAAGATGTCAGTGTCTGGGTTTGCATGTCTGCATGCACTGTCCTTGCTTAGGATTCAGTAGATGGAACCATGGGATGGAGGTTATCAGCCATCCCATTCCCCTCTGGACTGTAATTCGTTGTCGACAATGTGCTATGGACCCTAAAGGCCTGCCATCTGCTTACTTTCGCTCCTTCCAAAGGTGAGAAATTTCAAACCACCACCTGGTTGATGTTTTAGCCATGCGTGCCACCTACTCACTAGTGCCCATGTAGCCTACATATTGTGTAAAAATAGAATGTTTATATGCAATAATACAAGAAACGACAATAGCTAAAATATAATTAGCTGTGTAATTAGCCATCAAAATTGAATTGTGGTGACAGGGTGATTTTGAAGATTACCGCTTTAAAGTTCATAAGTTCATAAGTTTTTGTGAAAATTCATAAGATTATATGTTTAGAGAAACAATTTGAGTTTAGCTAAAAGTTAATAATCTACCCACATTAATATTGAGATAAAGCCATTTATGGATTTTGTCACTGATCAGAAAGCTATGTGCATGTGAGGTGGAATTTCTTCAAAACAGAGGTCTTGAGTTACTTTATGTGCTTGCATGATATCAACTCCTGCCTGCCAGGACCTTTAAAAATTCAGCAAGTTTGAAGTAACCAACAGGGTTCATGTATGTGGGAAATTAAACATACACACAGAAAAAAGTGTATCTTGTAGTTCCACTTTTTGTCATACATGTATTTACCATGTATGACTTAATACCTTCTGATGGTGCAGAACAAAATTACTATTTATATATTTACAAGGGCAGAGCAGGATTGAAATTAAGCAAGGGGCCATATAAAACACGCTCACTCATACCCTGCTCATTCTTAACGTGTCCAGCCATTCATGTTCTGCTCTTCCTCTGTGGTCACAGACTTGCTCACAGAGGGAAATGTATTTTCAGGCCCTGAACGGATGTCTTGTTGCTTGTGGATCATCACTGTGTTCAGAGATTGCGTTTTGACAAGCGAGCCATCCTTAATCCTTGGTCACATCAAGTTGCCAAGTCAATGTCACCAAATTTTTTCTCTTTGTATGCATTTGTGTGAGCACATTTGGGGGTGGGCAGTGGGGTTTACACACAATATAATAATCTGATCGGTCTGGGAAATGCTGGATCTTGTACAGTACATCATGTTTCCTTGTAAAAAAAAGTATCAGGTTTTATAGTGCAGTCAGTTCAGTGACTAAGATCATTACCCCAAAAGATTTGATTTGAACTTAATCGTGTGACACCAGAATGCAAAAACACATTTTAAAACACTTTACGAATATATGCATATTACAGTTGTTTATTCAGCTGGTGGACTAAATGACCACATAAAAACAGAATGAGCATTACTGGAATAGTACCAGTGTGTTTCTGCAATGTCAGGGGTATGGACTACACAGAAACTTTCAATAATTCTGAAGTCGTTGACCAGCTTTTTAAGTTAAGCAATATGCACCTTTGTAGCACAAGTCCCCTCACATCTTCTCAGTGAATCTGAGCAGCTGATTCAAGCTACCAATTCTGAATACGGCTCATTTAGCAAATAATATATGAGGATGTCCCGATCACAATTACTGTATACTGTATGTCCGCAAAGTTGAGGCATTTCCCGGTGCAATGCCGTGCCACATTTCTTTTTTGCTGACTGAAGCAGATTTAAAATGTGTAGAAAACAGAGAGGCGACTTAACATATACACTGTGTCCCATGTGTCTCTTTATACTTAGATATTGAGCTCTTATCCCAAGCTTCCTGCCTAACCCTCTATACATCATCAAATTGATCTAGTGAGGAAGATTCAAGCCTGAGCTCAGAGACAGAAATCTCATTCCAAGGTCAGGCAGTGGGAGGCAAAGGTCATGGGTCACCTGTCTCCTCACACCTGCCCTTGATGTATCCCCATCCCAACTCCCCGAGGACCCAAGAGATTCCTATTCTGCTGATGACTTAAACCTGCTTGAGCCATAGAAATCCACAGGATTTCTATCAGCCTTGTCTGCTGCTGTGTAGGACAGCAATCGCACTACTTAGCTACATCAATCAATATCCATGCAACATGCCCACAGCATGTAGCAGCTGATGCAGCCAATGCATGACGTCCAAAGTTTGTCCAGCGAACCAAAGTTCATCCTGCAAAAACTCGAGGTAATTCATCATGCAATGGATTATTCCAAGAAACTTTGACTCTGCATGGGCACATGAATTCCTCAGGAGGCATACTCTCATTACACTAAATCACTCATTCCCTTGATGCATAGATAAGGGGAGTGGTAAACTGTGTTGCCATACAATAAGATTCAGAGTTGCTAAGTATAGTGCATGCAGCCCATAGAAGCTGTGGACAGAAGGTATCCTCTTGGCTCTCAGAGAAATACTACGTATTAAATGGAGCGGCAAACTTTCTCTTTTTTTAAATGGGGCATTATGTATGCATGTGGGGATGTTTGTTAAAAACCCTTGTCTCCTGTCAGGCTTCACCTCCTTTCCCCTAAGCTCAGAGAAGGAAACGTAAGCTGTTTACAAATACAGTATGACAGGTTGGATACTGCTAACTTAAGTTTTCATGTCAAAACCTGTCAGTGACATTTAACAAGAAGAAAAAGCATGTCAGATCTAAAATGCTTCCAGAAAAAAAGACCAAACCAGCTGACATGTGGATGAAAATAGCACTTAACCTGGGATGCACTAAAGCATATTTGTTCAATACACAGAGCTTAATTCTATACATATGTTGATATGTTGTGATCTTGTTTTATGTGGTACTATAATCTTATAATTTCTCAGTAGAAAAGTAAATTAGGTTTAATGCATAATAATGATTTATTTTGTGAACATTTTCTTTGTGTGTGGGCAGATTGAGTATATCATACTGTAGATGTCCTACTGTAATTCAGTTCAACAAATACTACTGTTTCTTTTTTTATGTTTCTTGTCCACCTATAGTAGAATGTATACAGGAAAAATACTGAGTTTGGTGAGAAAGGCTTCGGGCTGTTTTGAGTTCAACTGGGAATAGATTTTTTTCAAGGGCAGTGTGCAATCATGGAGCTGTGTTATTCCCTGTGATTGCTAGACCACTGGCAAAATGTACACACACACACACACACACACACAAACCACACACGTGCACATGGCGAGGCTGTGTGAAAATGTGACTTCACAACATCAACAAAATATTCAGAGGGAAGATCAGAGTGAAGTGACATCAGACACCCAAGTCCAGGTGATATTTGTGCATCAGTCTGTCCTTTGCACTATGGATTACCCAAGTCTGTTGTCAAGGCAACATGATGGACATATAAAAATAAAAATCAAGAGGTTTTTACAGTTACAAGAACTTCTCAATATGATGCTGTTGCAAAACAGGTCACTGTAAAAGCAAACAAAGAGCATCTGGAGAAAGGGGACAGAAATAAGGATTCAGTGCAGTTTCAAAATAAGCTGCATGGACTGCAGCTGCCCATGTAGATCATGAAAAAACTAAAAAAAGGAACATGGGTGTCCCATACCTCTATTTTGTCTCACACATATATGGAAAACAACCAAAGCATTATTCATTATTTACTGTGCATGGGCATGTTTATGTTCTGTGCTCATATGAACACAAGCTACATTTGATAATACTAAAGAACACTGCACTAAAATATCAACTATAATTTACAATTTTTCCTGGCAATATGACCAAAAGCAGTTCATTTGCATTATTTTATGAACTTACTATATGCATATTGCTCAGTTGTGTTCGTCAAATTAATTCCTTTTATTTAGTTACCATTTTTCAGATTTCTAATTTTCCCAACTTTGTGATTTGTGTGTGTATATATTTTGCTTGCTTGCAGTGCGTTGGGGACTTTAGTAATGAAAGGGAAAAAACTTCAAAGAGATAAACTCATCAGCTTCAGATAATAATGAAACAATGAGATCGCACATCATTTTCTCCTCTTGTTGCAGCCACTGCATTAGAAATCAGGAAAGAATATGTTGTGTAAGTTGATTACATTTTCTCTCACTGTCTCTCTTTTTAAATGTATATTTTTATTCTACTTTTATTAGAAGGAAGAATTCAGGGTAAGGACATTATAATGGCTAACAGCCAGTGAACTAAACTGTGGTTTTAGAAAAACCCAATTGAGCCTGAGATCAGAGGCTATTGTTCTGCCATCACTGCAAAAGTCAGGGAGCAAGTCAAGGCAGATCATGAACTCAATTGCAGGGAGAAATGTTTGTTTTCCACTATAACTTCTAGCAGCAGCCAAGTTTGTTATTCAGGAACTCAGTGAGCAGCTTATCAGGGCAAAGTATATTAGAGAACGATACAAATGTGCAGCCTGGACTGTGGGTGTAGAATGGCTTCGAGCTTGTTAAAAGGGCCTGGTCAAGTTATGTCAGATTTTAACAGCCATTCACACAGATTGACCTCTCCGGCATTCTGAAGGCCCATAAAGTCTGATTCATCACCCCTTTCGCTCGCAGAGGGCATGTGGAAGGCGGGGAAAGAGCAGCGTTCAGGTATGCTAAAGTCATCCATGATGGAATCTGTCAACTCTGCAAATGGCTCCCTTTTGCCCTGTTGCCTTGTGCGTTTTATCAGCTGAAGAAGTCGATGACAGAAAGTCTATTGAACTCTGACTGCCTCTCCATACAAATTATTTCTTCCCGTTAAGCAGCGTTTGTGTTAGGGCAGAGCTTGATTATCAGTCAAATTTGGGCCTGGCTTGACATTAAGAGTAAGAACTAAAGAGGTGATACTTGTCAAATGGCTCAGCCCCCTTGTTTGCTGGGAGCATCCCTATTTACCTCATATCAGCTCTTCTTTTTCACCTTCCCTCTAGTAATCTAGTATTATATTGGGAAATTCTATTTGTTGCATTAATTAAAAAACATTACCTCCTGACTGTGGAAATAAGATTGATTGACACAGTGAATTCATTATCAATAGATTTTCAAAACACTTTATTCTTTGGTTTCATTCCATTGGCATATGTTTTTAAATATGTAAGAAATATTAATCTTTCATTCTGTCTCTTAAAGCCATTCTGTTTTCTTCCCAGATTTACCCTGCAGATGCTCTGGTATGTATTTCAGTATTTATGCTGTTGATAACAAAGAAAACCCTCAAAAGGTAGAGTAGCCTAAGGATTTCTTTTCCCCCCCCCTGAAAGTCTACTCCTGTGTTGTTGTGGTGGAAAATGGAGTGTTGGATTTGGGCATACCGAGTGCTAGGCTGCCTCCTTACATTTTGTTTCCCTCCACTAGTCCAATTTCATATTGATGAGCTCTGCAGCAATTCAAATTGCATGTCTTCTTTAAACATTTAACTAGCAAAGAGAGCAATCACACTCTTTGCTCAAATCCTGCCTCTGCTGAAAAATGCAAATGCTATTGCTGTGAAACGGAAAATCAGAAAGTGGAACCTGAAGAAGTTGAGATTTTCCAGTTAATAAGACTAGGCTTTGTCTTACAGGTATGACCTGGACACAGTAGGTTGAAAATGCAACCACTCCACATGATGGATCCTTTGTAGTTCAGCTTCCACTGAGGATCAATAGTAATACTGAATTGTAATTTCAATATAAAATTGCAACTTGCTCTCAAGGATTTGCCATGCTGCAAAATGGATGTCAACTGCATGAAACAATAAAGTGGGTCCATGGAGAGATCACCGACACTCCTTTCCAAAAAAAAAAAAAAAAGTCTTCCCTGTCTGTACCCTCATGAGTTTAGTTCTGGGTCTCTCTTTCCAAACTGAAGTTTATATTAATTCTTTAAGAAAATGAAAACATACTTCTTTGCATTAGCACTGGCTATGATATTGCTATGTTATTCCCTCATAATAAAATAACAATAATAAAAACAAATCAAGAGCAAAGGATTCTAACTGTATTATTCTGATGACAGCTTTTGTTCAGTCCTCATGAAATACATAGATATGACAGCAATGTGCGGAGGCTGAATGTGTCATATGGGGAAAACAGAATTTGTCCAAGCTACAGTAATAGTTGGCACAACAGAGTAAAGCTCACACTGTTTTTGCTTTTGGTACAAAAGAGCCAGAACTTGCTTGGATGAGGGTGAGCAGTAAATTTTGAAAAATCATATAAAAGGAAGTAAATTGGTGAAATAACTAAATTGGTATGGTCTATTTTTTTTTCAACCCTGGCTTTTATAATGCTCATTCTCAGTGCTCCCAAGGAAGCTGCTTAAAAATGATAATCCAGGAGAGGAAGGGTGAATCTCCACAGGCCTGCCTCAAGCCCACTTTCAACCCTATTAAGAAATATTATGCAGCCTTCCAAAGAAACCTAAACTCCACTCTTAAACTCTGCTGCCTGCATGCCTTCCCCTGGCCTCATCCTCTCTGGCTGATCAAAATGAAAATCTCAGAGCACCTGTCAAATAACTAATTGATAATAGATGATTTGTCTTTGACAGATTTTCATACAATGTAAAGTACATTATCAAACATTGCAGTTTAATTTTTTATTTCTATTTAGAATTTGATATAATTGGTCATTTTTGGGTATTATTTCTCCATGCACCTCCAACAAGGTAAAAAATACTGATCTTAGGTTTCTCACACTACCAAACCAAATCCCAAAACAGTGCTGCATAGAAGAGTGCTCTGCCTGGCTTCAAGCTATATACGTGAGGCTGCCTCAGGCAAACTGTGGGACTACATGCAGCAAAATCTTCATACCAGAACGCATTGCAGATGTGTGTGCTTTACTTTTTGGTGTTTTTGTGTTTAAAAAACATGGGGCTCTTCCCTCAATGTGTCAGTAAGCTTAATTCAGAAATGAACCTTCCTTTTAGCTTTTTTTAACAAGAGTGATTAAAGTACACTGGCTAAGTTAGCTTTCCTCTGTTTGGTTTTAACTTAAGGAGTCTACTGTTTAGTTTATACTGTTGTAATTATGGGAAATTACAGCTGACATGTCAACACTGTAGGCTGTCTCTACTGCAGCCATCCAGCACCTTATGCTCACTGTTTATATAATACATTTTCTTGTTAGGAACAGTAGCTTGTAATGGTTGTCAGTGATACAGTATAAATTATAAATTATTTAGAGATTCAATCAGGTATGAATAGATGTTGCAATATAACATCCCTGCCCATCAGGTGCCCTAGTGTACCCAGCATGCATCTCTCTGACAGGGTGAAGGCAGACAGGAAGACTTCAAACCTTGAGTATAGTTGAAGGCTTGTTATGTAGATTCCAAATTCTGAATGAATGCATTCAAATTGCAATATATTTGATTTTCTTTAAGCTGGACTCTATGAACATGGACAGCCAGAGACCCCTAAACAGTAAGTGTGGCTAAGGTGCTGTCCAGCTCCATATTGTCAGTGATATTTCGTGGAATTACTGGATAAGTATGGGCGCTTGGTTTAGTTTAAACGCAGTGCTTTGTCAATATCCATCATAGTTGAAATTCTGATGCAGTGTTTAATGACTGCTTTAAAGATGATCTCTCTTGTGGCATATGTGTCAATTTGTCTGGTGATTTATTTGTTGGCTAAACTGAGGTGGTATCACCTAACTCTTTCAGGTAGCCTGTGTGTGTGTGTGTGTGTGTGTGTGTGTGTGTGTGTGTGTGTTTTTGTGTGTGTGTGTGTGAGTGTTTGTGTGAGTCATGAAGGGGGAGACAATGAGTGAGAGAGAGAGCGAGACAGACTATGCAATGCAGTCATACTTGGCCTGCATCCACTCACACTGTAATGGGAAAAGCAGCGTGCAAGCATAACTCCCATGAGAAAACAGGGAAAGATGAGAAAATAAGTGGGTCAAGCACGAGGCGTGAGGGGCAGGACTGGCGAAGAGTACCCCACTGAAATCAATGCACTTCTCAAGGCTTGCTTTGGTGGGATATCGAACACCAGAAAAGTGTACTGTGCTGGTAAATGACAGGCTAAAAGCTGGAGGTGCCCTATCTGAGTTTGATTATATCATTCCCAAGGCATTCTTCGCCATCAGATATTGCGAGATAAGTATCATAGAAGTTGTGTATTTTTGCTGTTACAGTAAATGCTACCCAAATTGTCGGCCATTATAACACTTGTGTCCCAAAATAGAAGCAATGATACATCACTGGTGATCTGGTGTTAAAGAAGCTAATTGTTTCGTCAGTCCCTGAGCAAATGCAAGCTGGCCTTCACAACTATTGAGATATTTAAAGAAAATTGCAAACAAACAACACTCACATATGGAAAAACCAAGATAATTTTAACATTTTAGTCTAACCTCCATTCAGTTTCACATTCTTATCTAGCATTGTTCTGATTTGTAAGAGTGAAGACCATTTGGCAGAAAGCCTTGACCCCTCAGAGAAAATCCGGCAACGTTCTTAGATGAATCTTGATGAATTTGCATCAATTTTATTATTATTTTTTTTTTTTTAGTTTATTTAGTATTATATTTTGGTCGTGGCCATCAGTCACCCAGGAAAGAATAGTTAATAGCAGCATAGCAGAATTATCAGTAATTATTATTAGTAGCATTATCAATTTCAAACTGCCAATTTAGGAAATGAAACCATGTATTAATCTATGTGAAAATCGAGCAGAGGATCTCAAATAATAACACACAAATGTACTACCAGACTTTCAAAAAACCCTTTTTAACCTGGACACCGATTTGTCTGACTAATATGGTAATTTTCTGGTGGGTCACACTCATCTAATTTGATTTCTAATGCCACTGGGTAGTCCCCTGGTTGACTACCCCCAAGTTTTGACCAGGTATATAATTTAGGCCAATAGTATTCTCACTCTAATTCTCAAGATTTAGAAATTTTAACAGTAAATAATCTTCATCTTGATTTAAAAGTACTCCACTGGAGGTTTTATTGGACATTTGATGTTGTTCTCATCCTCACACTCTCAAAATTTATTTTTTCAGTCTTTTCAGCGGTGCAGATCATATAGTATATAAAGCCAACAATGTCCCATAAGTAACAATAATAAAGCCATCCTATCCTATCATATCCTATGATATCCTATCAAAACAGGAATTTCATCAAATTTAAATACAAATATGTCTATATCAGATCAGATGTATACAGATGAGACTGTTATGTGTGTTGGGCAGGACCACGACCTCAACCTTTCACACTACTGGCAGAATATCCAAACTCTACAGTTACATTCAAATCCAAGTTGATTAAGAAAACAATGTCCATATGTTCTTTTTGGTCCAGGAGACAGCATTCAACAGATGGAGTAAATGAATGAAATCTAAACATTAATGAACAAAGTATACAGGTTTCAGAGTAAAAAGTATTTAATTAGTTAGTTGTTCACGATTTTATGCTGCATATCGTAATGCTCTTTATTTTCCAAATTACTTTAAAGGTCTGATAATTGCTTTAAATTTGCCAACACTACACTCATCTATAAATGTTTATGTAACCTGGCTGCTGAGGTTCTTAGTGACGTGTTGAAACCTTTTGGGCTTTTGGCTCAATTACCAGGGGCGCTGCTGTGGGAAATTGCAAAGTGCTCTGTCACAAAACCTGCATTAGACAGACAGCTTTGTTTCTATAAAGGGGATCAACATATGGAATCCCTTACACACACAACACAAAATTGACCATAATTGGGACCACTTTAATACAAAATGGAACACTTTCTGAAGAACAACCAGCCATGATGGAATCATTGGGTGACCTCGACTCTGTCATTCACTGCTGCATCTCTCTGTCTTTCTCTCTCTCTCTTTCTCCAACTCCATTGCACTCTGCAATTGTTTGTATATTAATCAACATTGCAATTTATCTTATGACATGAATATATTATTGTAGATGTATTATACATTAAATATTCATTTGAATTAAAATAATAAATGCACTAAGTATATGTGGAATCAGACTACTCGGCAGTTAGAGTTAGAGTTTCAGTTACTGTCAACCGTTTCTATGGACTTGTTTAATAATGACTTCCACAAAACTGAAGCAAATGATAAAATAATAAAAACATAATTTCAGACATTTCAAGGTCATATCTACTTTATATAGTGTATCAATATGATTTTAGTAAGTGCTTTAATGTGGTCCCATCCCATTTACAAATTGTGTCCTCGTTTGTTAGTGCCACAGCACCTCAATTACCCAGCGAGCAGGTTTTTATTTATTCATGCAGACAAAGTCACGTATTCATGAGGATTAACCCAAAACTCGCTCATAGACATAGGCATGCACAGATTGCATATTTTACCATATGAGGAATAGCTGACGCGTTTACCCTCAGAAGATTGAGAGAAAGCAAGATGAGAAAAGGAGGACTGGCTGAGTGAGCTTTTGGGTCACTGCACGGTCAGTTTCACTAACTTTATTCCGATTTGTGTTTCCAAGAATATATAAGAGGGTATTATGAATAAAATGTGTGCAGTGAAGAGTGTTCTTGCTTGGGAGAAGTGAAAGAGCATATGGCAAACAGAATATAACAGAAGATAGGAAATCGTGTAACACTTTGTATTTCTAACCCTACTTTATGTTTTTCCCTGTGGAATATGGGCTTTGTATCTGAAACTGCAAAAACTATTTGAAAGGAAATATTTCCTGAACAAATCCAAATACAACATCCACATCCACATTCACAAACAAGCTTAGAAACAAAACAGGCAATATATGCATCAATTCCCGTAACTAAAAAAGTCATACAGTGTTACACTAAATGCCAACAAAATACATTCCCTTAAGATCAAATGTACTCTCTCTATCAAATCATCCTAATAGCCAAACTTCTCTTCAGAAATTGTTAGGGAAATCCTCTGTCCCCTGTCATATTACCCACATTTATCAGGATGCAGCATAGCCATTACGTCTGGGGGTTTATCAAATTATCTGCTTGCAGAATGGCCGAAAAGGGACACATTACAACCAGCCGACTTTGTCTGAGCTGCTGCAAAGCAATATTCCGGGATGCTGCAGCAACCAAAAGCAAATTATGGTGAACATAACACAGAGTTCAGTGGAGCGTTAACAGAATGGATGGCCCTATCCTGATTTTCTATCTGTTGGGACAGATGTCCCTAAGTCCCTGTGACTCGTGAGGTGGACGGCCCTATAAGCGATGGCAGATGCTCCAAAGGTATGACAGATGGATTTTGCTAGGGTTCTGTGAAAGTATGCACATTTTTCATTTTGGAAAAATGAATATTAATCATTTACAACACAAGAATAATAACTGTCATGCCTAGCTGGAAATGATAAAAGATGAACAAAAACTTAAGATCCTCCATGTGAGATTTCATGCGACGATAAACGAGATATACATTTCTAAAAGATTGGAGCTGTTTATTAACAGATCCTGGATATACAGTATATTTTCAAGGCATTTTATTTGAGCACAAATCTTTAGAATAACCAGAGGCTAGGACTTCTTTGCCTTCTCGACCTTGAAGGCAAAACAAGCAAGTCAGTGACGACAGTCCAGAAAACTGCAGTATAGAAAGATAGTAGTTTGTTGCGCTGAGCAATCAGTGAAACAATATAACATAAGAAAAGGCATCCATTGTCTTTCTGTCTGCATCTGTCGGACGTCTAACATAGTCTCACAGCAGTTCGTGAAATAGTCACGGAATTTAATCTAGAATTCGTGTTCATGGACACAAATTTTCCTTTTTTTTTGTGACACTCAGCCCAACTTTCAAACTAATGAATTTCAATCGGATGTCCAGTTAGAATTTCAAAATAAAACATTTCAGGTGACAGTCGCAGTTTGGTTAGTTTAGGCACCAAAACTACTTGGATAGGTTTAGAAAAAGATCATGGTTTGGGTTAGAATAAATACTCCCTTAAAACAATCTATGTTGACTAATTTGGTCAGGTTTAAGCACCAAAACTACTTGGATAGGTTTAGAAAAAGATCATGGTTTGGGTTAGAATAAATACTCCCTTAAAACAATCTATGTTGACTAATTTGGTCAGGTTTAGGCACCAAAACTACTTGGTTTGGGTTAGAATAAATAGGCTACTTTCTTAAAACAATCAACACTTTGACCTTTGGTTTCGCACAGAAATCAAACCCCAGTCTCCCATGTGAAAGTCCTGTGTCTGACCCATCCATCCCTGACTTCCTCCCTATGTGGACTATTAGTTTGAAAGTGTCACAGAAAAAATGAAAATTTTGTGTCCATGGACACAAATCTATAGATTAAATTTCGGGACTATTTCACTGCTGTGAGACTTGGTTGGGACGTGTGGGTGCATAAGTATATTAAAGTAAATGAGCGCCTGCTTGAGAGCACGCAGGCATGTGTCTGCTCCACATGTGAATATGTATGCCTGTTATATTCAAATCCTGGCAGCTGCTGACAAGTAGCCTAAAACCCAGTATTTCACAAACACCATGCCTTCTAATACACTGTGATATCAAGCTCTCATTGTTGGGTAATTGCAACTGATGGAGAAAAAAAGAACATTTCAGTCAACACAATCTGTGGTAAACTGAAATCAATGAGGCTGAATAGTGTGATTAAAATTTGATCGGATCACTGACGACCAACAATGACAACAAACATGGAACAGAGCTCCTTTTCTGAACAGACAAAGCACCACAGTGGTTTAAATGTTGTTCAGTGTGGCCAGGATAATGGCAGAATATTGATCCTTTTGGAATTTATTGTGAAACCCAACTTTTTTCAGTGCTCCACTTTAATTTTGAAAAGAGGTATTGACACTATGCGAGTTGAGTTTTGGAATGTTCTCGTGTTGGGCTGCTGTGTTTATGTTTGATCGCTTGCAGCAGGAGAACCACACTGAAGAGGGATCAGCGAGTGGAGGCTTTCAAAGACCCTTAGGTTGTCAATGATAGTGTTTTGTGCTCGAGATTTCTGTTCTTAACTGTAGTTGTACAACGTGGGAGGTTTGTTCAGCTAGATGCAGATCAAGGTGTAAGTGTATGCATATGCTTGTGTATGCCTGTTTTCTTTGTATGCCTGGTGTGTGAAGTTTCTGCATGCACTGTTCATCTGTGAAAATAATGGTGATTAATCAAGTAACCAAATAGATTTTTTTTTTTACATTTTGTATACAACAAGAGCAGATATACAGGCAAGAGGAGAAAAGTAGGTCAGGTTTTAAGCTTTAAGTATGATAAAGTTGGACTTTAAAAAGGAACATTACTTGCAACCCTTTCTCCTTTATTCTCTACAGATTCATTAAAATGAACAATTAGGAAACAATTGGTGTTTCTTTTTACAGAACACAAATACTGTACATGTGTGGTCCTTAAATTCTGTTTTATACTACACTGTGTTCACTGAACTGCATTTCTTTTACTTTAAGACTAAAATGGTCCCAAATTGACATCAGCATTTTTAGCGGCTGCCTCTTCCTTTTCTCTTTATCTCTAATTTCCTTCATCTTGAACATTTAGTGCTTTTCCTCTCCATTGTATGTTTCAACAGGCATAATAACAATAAAAGTTCTAACAAAGCTTCAATTCGATTTTTTTTGAGAGCTTTTAGTAATCTAATTTATTCAGTTCCTTCAGTCATACATTCAACATGTACAGTGTAAGAAGTTAAGGTGCGATAGAAGGTTTTCAATGGTGTGTTATATGGACCTGTATTCCCTCAGTCCTCCTTTATGCCACATGAAATAGAAGCCAGCAGGAGACCCCATGGCACCTCTGTCCACACCACCATGTGTTGCATTAAGGGTGTATTATGGCATGGACCAGTGACTCCCAGATGCGACAGCAGGGCTGATCATCAATTATTATACCTCAGTGGATCAAAATGAGCATATCCGCTCATTCCACCATCCCCAATGCTGGCCTGTGGCGGCTGAGCAACGGCTTAGTGCCCCCCCCACCGCCATCTACCATCCCCTCTGCACCTGTAAGCTCATCGACACCAGCCAGAGCCGAGGCAGTGGGACATGCCTCGAGACAACATCTGCCTCCCCTTGGTGACCTGCCGAGTTAAGCCAACTGCAGAATCAAGGGCATGCTCGCAGAGGTCCCTGATTTTATCATAACAAAGACTTTGCTGCCGCTGCTGCCTGTAACTGGCTTCAGGAGACGTTCCAGTCTATTTTCTGCTAACTGTGAACTCACTATGTCTAACGCTGGCGTTCTTTCACTCTGTATTTCTTTCCCTCTCTTGCCATTCTATGTAAAATGAACAGCAAGGGATACATCCAAAGAATCCAGATTTATGTCTGTAACGACGTCAGCCGCTACTGTTACAAATATATTTTAGACGCTTTGAAAGAGTTAGAGTAGATATTCTTAGGTGACTAAGTCAAAAAGGAGGCAAATGCATCATGTTTCTTGTTATTTTACAACACACACACAAACACACAAACTATTGGAAATGTGCCATTTCCTTTTGTTCATACAATTCATGTTGTTTATTCACAATCAGTTCTGTGAAGATTTTGCTCTTGTGAGCTGAATTAGTCGGCATGGGGGAGCCTCTGCATGACAGATGTTTGACACTTGAAATCCAGTGGGACCCCTGGCTAAATGGAATCAGGACAAATCAATGCAATCACGCAGGTGTCTGGGGGAAATGGGGACAAAGGGACACAGTCTGTCAGCCTCGCTGCTCGCTGGAGCTTCTGGCGAGGCTTGAGCACCATGTCTGCTCCTGCTTCTGCATGGAATGGCAGACAGCTGACTGACCTCACGACAAGTGCTACACTGCCTTGATATTGCCACAGATGCCTCACAAAGAGCCCAGGCAGAAGTGACTCGCAAACTTGACCACAGTGAATGTGATGAATGCCTCGGCTCGCTTGCTGAAGAGGATACACAACAACCAGGTTTATGTGTTCAGTGTCAAGCCCCTCAAAAGCCCCCTGTCATTTTCTGTTACAGCAAACATGTCCCGCAGGGCCTACCTGAAAATCTATTCCCTCAGCATGTCCCATCTGAAAACCCCATCCACTTCTCTCTTTCTTCCTGTGCTCATTCAGTACACCGTCCTTTCCTTGCCATACTCTCACTCCATTTGTCAGAGTTACCAGTCTGTGAGTGGTTTCTGAAGTGATCCATTTGTCTGTGAATACCAATTTATCAACCAGTCAGTGCATACATTGATTGGGTGGGGATAGGTGTGGAAGCAAATTAGGGTCATTAATATTTTGAGCTTGTGAAAAATAATTTCACAATTTTTTTAATAAAAATTGCATGCACGAATCTGAATGTGTGATTTTGTAAAAACGTTTTGCAGCTGTAGAAATATTTTATGGATGTGTAATTAAAATATGTGCAAGAAAATTTTCGACAGTGAGGTTTCACACAGTCTGAGAGACATACACACAAATGTTCTATTGTTTTAACGGCTGTGCTGACTAGCCAATCAGCACATTTCCCACTGACCATCCAATCAGAGGAAGTAAAACTGTCCAATCAAGGGGCAAAAGGTTCTTGCGTGTTCTGGTTACTTCGCCCATGTGTATGCTGGAGTCAACATGGTAGAGCCAGAGGGAGATGGGTCCAGTTTGTTCTCAAGTCTTTTCTGGTAAGTAGCAGTGAGCTTCTCCTTACTGTTAACATTTTGAACGGTAGAAATACAGGTTTGGTGTAAAATTACAGTAAAAGTGATTTCTAATTCAAACATAATTTAACATAGACCGAAGGGCAAAATATTTGTGCAGCATAGTTAAGCCCTTATAGTTGGCTATCTAATATTAGCCACAATGTTATTGCTAGCATAGTCACTAATGCTAACTATAGTCAAGTTGACTGACAAAAGAATCACTAGTTAACCAATCTTTGACTAGCTTTATTCTTTATACTGGATAGGTTGGAACTGACAGTCTGGCTAGTTTGTTGTTGAATGTGTATGTAGGCTACCTCTAAGTTATAAACCAAAGGTTACACACACTAAACAAACTTTATGATAAACAATCTTTATTTATGAGTGAGCTTGAATTAAACTTTTATTTACACATTACCTTTGATCACATGATGCTGCTAATATTTAATAGTAGTGATCCACTTGTGTAATGCAGGCCCCTACAGTATCGATGCTTTATCTCAGGTATTCATACATTTATTTTATATTTATTCTTTAACATTTCTGGCTGCAACTCACAGCCAGACAACCTGTTAAAGCAGAATTTTGCCATTTAACTTATTGCATTGTTTTGTTTTGTTTGTAGGCCTGCAAATTTGAATCTATACAGTATATGGTTTAAACCCACTGTCAGTTTGCACACACACACACACACACACACACACACACACACACACACTGACACAGACGACACTAACATATTGGTTCCTCTCTTAGACAAAGAGAACATCAATCCAGCCCGGTGCTTTGGTTGGTAAGTAGAAATATTGTAACTGAAATTGACAACAGACCACATAACTTGACTGTGGATAACTGTTTAGCATCCTTAGACCTTTTCATTTTGTTTAGAAAAATGCCATTCACACATGATTTACAGTAGGCAATGCTTTATTTTACTGTGCTATAAAGACTATTGTCCTAAGATATTAAGGGGATACAGTTTTGCCTTGTTGACAAGTCATTATTATCACACAACTTAGTTTCTTAAGTAACTTAAATTTGTTTATTTAAGACATTTTAACTTCCTGAAAAAATCAGAATCTTGAATGAAACTTTGATAATAAATAAGGAAATAAAATGTCCACCCTGAAAAGGATTTGGGATTTAAATGAGCTGACGTGAACTGAAAATCTCTCTTTTAATCTCTCTCCCTCACCCCCTTTCCACTCCTCCCGACCTCCTCCTTCCTGTCTCTAACTGCAAAACATCACTGTTGGTGACTCTGTGGTGACTCAGCAGTAAGTTTACACACATGACTGAAATGCTGAATTACCATAGTGTGCCAAGAAGATTTCTTTTACACAGTTAATAAAGTGGTAGTGTAACACTTCTAAAACAGCCCCACTGAGTAGATACATTTCATGACACCAGTGTGCTTCACATAAAACTAGCAACAACTGAAAATGTAGTATTAATAGGGGTATTTGGTGGTGATTATGATTTTACACTCTGTTCATGTGAAGACATTAAAAGCAGCAACCTTTAATGCCATTTTAGCTTCAGGTAGACGTTGCTTAATTGGATTTCTTATATTGAAACAACTGTATAATATTTGTTTCCATTTTGTCTTACAGGTGTTCTGCTGTCCATCTACTCTCCTTTATCGAAGTGCACACATTGTATTAATTCTCCCTGATTTCTATTTCAGCAAATAGAAAATCGTTAGTTGTTGACTCTTGTGCATTTAAATCTGTAAGTAATAGTAGCATTGAACTTATAAGTATAATTAGTATAAACATATAATATTCATCCTTTCTGGTGTACCTTAAACATTTGTTTTATCTTAGATATACATAATATCTTCACAGGCGTGACAAAAATAAATTGAATAGCTTTGAAACATATAAACTGAACTCTTTTCTTTGTTAATTTACCATTCCTAAGTGCCTTTGATTACTAAATGCATATATCTTCTGATCCTGCTACGTTAACAGTAATCTTTTATCATTAATATTGTGTTCAATATATTGGTTGTGTACAATAAAACATTACATTTGTGGTTTTAGAGCACATCAACAATGCCAAGGAGGGAGGACACCACATGTATCATATGCTGACATTGTAAATAGAGGACTTCACATTGATGATCTTTAGTTTTGAAAATGAAAAAATATTATTTATATAATGTATTTATCTTTTGCACAGAAATCACCTGGGATACAGGTGGGTTAATTAGCACGAAACATGCCAGTAAAGTTTTACATCATAATTAACTAGATATATCAATACAGCTGTGCAGAGTTAACCTAATTTGCATATTAAGTTTGTGTGGTCGTCATCAATATAACTTTGAACAGGTTCAAGGCAGGAACGCACACCAAGATTATTGAGGTGCCGGATCGTGTACAAATATATGACAGAATAGGTTGCTATTGCTGCTGTGATCAGCATGACTTTAAATCAGAGCAGGAGTGTGCGACCCCCATTCTGTCATTTGTTTGTACACGATCCTCTGGAGTCGGCACCTCACTAATCTTGGTGTGCGTTCCTGCCTTGTACGTATTCAAAGTTATATTGAGTACAAGCAACAAATACATTATTATACTATAATAATTATACCTATGCCTGTCATGTCATACCTTTGCATGTCTCCTAGGGTTGCTGTTATGGCTGACTGCTGGTGAGCTTGTGGCACACTTGAAACTTGAATTTTTGGCTGTGCATTTGACAAGATGTCCACAAAGCTGCAAACAGTTCTCTCTATTAAGGAGTTCTGCTCCGGTGTGTTTGATTTTAAAGAGATTTAGCAGTTCATGAAAGAGGTGTATGGCAGATGAAACAAATGTTCTCCCATCATAAACACATAAGACTGAGCATATTTTGCTGTATTGACAGTTCTCTACTGTCCCCTTTTTGAAGATTGTATTATTAGCCTACTGCTGTTACTTTCCTGCTCACTTGGTTTATTTTCCAGCTGATGTGAACATGTACAAGTTGGATTGGAAACTGAACCTTCTCGACCTTTAGCTAACTACCACCCTTCTCACATTAAATGCCCGCATCATTATGTCTTGAAGCACCTGTTAAAGAATAGCCTTACTTTCCTTAATATTAACGTTAATTGTTCAAATGACACAACAACAAACCTTAGCCAACAGACTGTAGCTAGCTAAGACGTTAACTAATATGCAAATGAAGTAACTCCGGGATGCATGCACAGCTATCTTGATAAATCTAGTTAATTACGATGTAAAACTTTACTGGCATGTTCCGTGCTAATTAACCCACCTCTATCCCAGAAGAGTTCTCCTCTGGCTCCTCCATGTTGACTCCAGCATACTACAGATGGATGAAGTAACCAGAACACGCAAGAACCTTTTCCCCCCTGATAGGACAGTTTTACTTCCTCTGATTGGATGGTAAGTGGGAAATGTGCTGATTGGCTAGTCAGTACAGCTGTTAAAACAGAGCCAAAATTCGCCCTTGTAACTTGTAGCTTGTAGCATGTAACTTCAGCGTCACATACAAAGATAGGACATTTGTGTGTCCATCTGTCAGACTGTGTGAAACCTCACTGTTGAAAATATTCCTGCACATATTTTAATTACACATGCACAAAATATTTCTACAGCTGCAAAACGTTTTTTACACAAGTTCAAATTATATCAGTGTGCACAAAACTTTTTCACACATGCATAAAATATTTCTACAGCTGCAAAACTTTTTTTAAAGTCACACATTCAGATATGTGCAAGCAAATGTTTTCACATGCACACAAAAGGTGATATACAACTGCAGGCTGTGAAATTATACATAAACATAATTTCACAAGCTCAAAATATTAATGATCCTAATTTGCTTCCATAGATAGGGTCCTATACAGTACAGTGGGGAGTAATCCCATTCATGCGTGCACACTCAACACTTATTTATATCACAGCGGTAACTCAGGATTTAGATTAAAAACATACTGTAACCCGCATGCTTTATAATATTCCAACCAATTGAATTAACTGCTTGTAACTTCATCAGAATTTGAGAGTGCATGTGTGCATATACTGTTACACATGAAATTTATTGCGATTTTCTGCCCGTGCTTGTGAAATTAATGATTTCACAGGAAACTATTGCATTTCTCATGAATGACACATTTTAGTTGAAATATGCTAATACGTGAAATATAGACAGATGGCATCATAGTTGTAGCCGTCTGTCATCATATCATTGATGTCATTGCAGCAATACTGCAGCTATCACTGTAAATTGAATCTCATAAAAACTGCAGTTTATCTCATAGTGATTTCTTATTGAAAAATAAGCCAGAGAAAAATAACAAAATAATTTTACATTGGTCACAGCATGCTGTTCTCAAATAGCAAATTTCTCTTTTTGTTCTTCTTTGTCATCTGTCAGCATATTTGTAACATTCATTTTGCTCTGATACATCAATAAATGTACTCTTCTTAGGACAATGAAGCTTTAAGATGGCTTTGGCCATATGTTTCTAGCCTGCCATGCTGCTCCGCAGCATATCAGGACAACCCAGGTCAATAACATTAAAGGCTGAGAGAGTTGGTGAAAATACAACCCCTGTGATGCTGTGGTCTGCTCAGCCTTCAGGAGACATATTGATGCACAGTTATTTTGGTCAATAAGTCCTTCTGAGCAGAGGCCATCCTTATCCTTGAGACTGACTGCATGTGAAAAATGAGAAAGGGATGAGACCATGCATTTTAATCGGTCTATAGCGCTATATCTTAAAGGGGAGAAGAAAGGATGGGAGACGAGAAGGAGCATATGGGGAGAGAGAAAGAATTAGAGAGAGAGATGAACTTCCTCTAACCCCGGCTCAGCCTCACTAATGCAGTTGTTAACAATAAACCATACCATTGGTTATACTGAAATACAACACCTCCAAGCCAGAGCACAATGGCTTTATTGAAATACGCCTGATGACAGAATTCATAGAAAAACATACAATGTCAAAATGGAAGATTTTGTATTCACACATTTTCATACACAGATGTTACAATTTTTCCCTGTTTGAAAGCCAAACCCACATTTCAAAGATATAGATTTAATGTGTAGAATGTCTGGAAATTAAATGGGACATATCCATAATGTAATGCTTTGGGTTCAAGTTTGAACTGGCAAGTCGGACATTGTGTATACGGTGTGTGTATGTGTGTTAGTGTACATGTTGTGTGAGCGGGGTGGGGTTGGTGGGAGGGACAGAAGCAGTTAAATTGCAGGGAAAAATGTTAATGCAAACACAAGCTCTCAAACTAAAAATGAAAAGGAGTGGGATTTTTGTAAAAAGCTATCTATAACAAATGGCATTGAATAAAACATTAGCACATCTATATTTTATGGCTTCCCATGTTTTTCTCCTTCTTCTGAAGGGAGTGAAAGTTTCTGCTCTTTCAGGCAGGTATAACCTCAGCTGATCACACTGAATGGACAGCGTGATTCTTGAGAAATGTTGGGAGGTTTGTGTTGTCCAGAGCTGGGGTGAGATTTCTTCAAAGTTTAAAAGTTCAAGTAAGTTATTATCTGATGAGCTCTGGCTTAGAGGTTGAATAGTGTTTACTGGCTGCTTGATTTCAACCAGATTAAATTAAATGAGGATAAAATATTTTCTACATAGCCTTCTGCACCATTTGCCAAAAGCAACCATTAACATCCAATAAATAACTTCCCCGTTTTTGATTTGAGGTGTGTTGTTGTTTTTAATAATTCATGTTTGATGTTACTGAGATCATATCAGCTAGATGGGATCAATGCCCAAAGCAGTTCACCTCTCTTGAACCCAGCATTTCACAGGTTTAATATGCAGTCCGAGCCATATTCCAGTTTAGGAATCATAGAGTCAGTGAAATGGAACAAAGTGAATCGCTGGCTGGGGCCTTTGAGCCTCTATCCTTGTTTGAAGTCTCTCTCTATCCCTGCCGAGTTCAGAATACATTGTCCAGAGATACGATCAAACTTGGCAGCTATTGATCCCTTCCCAAACCAGACACAAGACTTACTGAACATGTTAACAACTTCGGAACGAGTATTTTAATTGTACATGTCTTTGAAAAAGCCCACTCAAGTCACAGTGCTGCTGAGTGAATTTGAAGAAGCAACTTTTGGACAGTCAAACATGGTGTATCCAGCCAACTTTCCTGTTTTTCTCCTAAAAATCTAGCTGAACTCTTTGAGTATTCAAATCACATCTCTCAGGGCACAGCGTTTTACAAATGTTGAAATAAAAGTGTTAAAGGATGCATTAACAACTAAAATCTGTTTCTTAGCTTACAGCAATCCTCAGTTGCAGTTTGTTGCAGAAGTTTGTGTCACTCATAATGTGCTGTAGACTTAAAGGGCTGTTAGTTTTATGTTTTCAGTCTAAACATTGCTTGCCTGTTTCAATGAGTTTGTAAGTCAGCTCTCAACACTGTAATAATGTGTTTAACTTCCATCATATGTGTTATTTTCTTTTGGTCATGACATTGAAGCACCTCCATTGGTATGAAAACTGTAAATACCATGCACTGATTGTCCCAAAATCTTTTAATATCTTTTCCGGCTTGTCCTGTTGAGATCTGGATGATTGTACCAGAAAGCTTCCATCTCAACTTCACAGAAGACTTTGGCAGGGCAACAAAGAAGGGGCTTAATACACTGGAAAAGGAGGGTTCTAACATGACACTTTTCAGTCGTTTGAAGGAGGGTGGAGAGAGATTTCTGCGAGCTGAGTTGACTCCTCCAGATCAATAGCTTGTCTCTCTCTCCAAGACAACTGGTGTGGCATTTGAACCAGATAAAACAAGGGTTCCCCTCTACCTCACCCCTGAGAACTGAGCACTTCCACCAAATCCCAATCGGTAAAGAAGGATACAGATGAGTCCATCTAAATCCCCTTCTGACTCAGCTCTGGACTCCCGGCGGTCAAAAAAAGGAGAGAGGAAAAAATAAATAAATCTAAAATCATCTTAAAAGGAAAGGTCCAATCTATGTAGGTTAATACTCACTGTTGCTTCATTTAGCTCTGTTGCAGGCCCACTGGGGCAGCTGTAAAAAGTTCTGGGAGCCAGAAGGCACAAAGGCTTTTATTTATTTATATGAGGGAGAATATATAGCGGGAAGCAAACTGGTGCAAATGATGTGAAAAAAAAAGGAGTTTGAAGAAATTATCTTGTAGATTGTGGGATAACTGCAAGAAAAGGAATAGGCTGCATTACCATTTTATGTGCAGCATGAATTAAATATACACGCAGCAGCCAGAATATCTCTGATAACAACGACAATATGTAAGGTCATGATGTGAAAAAGAATGAGAAATGCTTCCTCCCATCTTTCAGCAACCACTATCGATGTACCCTTAAGCAAGGCACTTTATTCTTAATTACTTTAGTGAAGCTGCTCATTTGTCAGCAGTAGATGATGAGATGGCCTGGCAGAAGTAAAAGGTTGCACTGGCAGCTACTAAGTGTGTAAATGTGGAGAAGGGCAGTTCTATCAAAGGGAATGCCTGCTCAGCTAACTTTACATGAATGAAAGTTGAAAAAAAAACCAAGCCTAAAAATCTTACAACACTTCATCATCTTTCTAACCTGTGGTCAGCCAATTATCCTGATCTTGCAACAGTGTTGGATTTTTAACTCTCTGAACAAGGGTCCTCTTCTCCCTTGCATGTCAGCTTAGTCTTTCCCCCTGGTCGCTGATGACATTGTAACACTAATTACAGCTAATTGTTCTATGCTGAATGGATTTAGTCACATTGCAAATGATATGCCATTGGTCAGTGTCACAATGTTTCCACAGAAAGATTCAATGGGGAACGGAAATTTGCACAAATGAATGTAATTAAGAAGCACATTCATTACTTCTAATTGCATATGAGAACCCTCAAAGTGAAACTGAGATTGGACTCATATGAATAATTAATGTAGCTAACTGTACTGAACACCATGGCGTTGTTGGCGTCACATGGTGATGTGCTAAAGTACTGGTGTGAATGACATAATGTAGTGTTAAAGTTTTGCGCCAAAGCTGATCCCGCTTAGTTGTAGAGTTCCATTAACAACCAACCAACTTTTTTTTTCATGCCTCCTCATGAAATCCCTTTATTCATGGGCAGATTGTGTCTAGACAGTTGAATTCCAATCTTAGTGCAAGCTTGGCATTGGCGGCCAGACATACTGGTTAGAGTCGGAGGTTTGAGAAGTATTAAAAATTCAAGTGGTCCCAATGTGTTTGGCATACTAGATCAAGTCCAGTGGCCTTTTCCAAAGACAAGAAAAAGGGCAGTTGTAAATCAGTCAAGTGGAAACTGAGAGCCTGAGAGCTATTAGAAAAATTTTGGACCTACAGAAATCAAAGAGTTGAGAACATAACCCCCTCAAAGTATGAACTCAGCAAGCCTTTAATCAGATTATTTGTCTACTGACAACAGAAATTATATAATGTGCTATAAAAGCCTTAGACATAAAATTGCACGAAGTGAAAAAAAAAATTATATCAAACAAAATCATTGATGGAAATGTATTATTTGATGAAGAAATTCTTTAAAACAAAGTCTGTAGTTTTAAAATACACTGTACAGCACGTTTCAAAACTATAATCTTATTATACAGTGTTTAAAAAGGATTGTCTTATCGTAATAGCAGATTTAGATCTTAGACAGACAAGGTGTAAGCTGGTCATTTGAAATCCATATGCCACAGATTAAGATACGGCATTATACTGTACAGCTTTTTCATGTTTCCAGAGACTAACGCACTACTTCAAAACTGCCTTTAGTGAGATGCTTGTAAGAGGACAAAAGCACAAGCTCTTAAATCCCTCAACTCCAACAACAGGAGAAAGAAATAAGTATATTACAAATCGTCCAGAGAACAAAATTGTGTATTGTTTGAAAAATGTGAAGGATTTAGACTCAGGGATTTGCTCCCACTTTGCTGCACTTTGTCTGAGGGCTTAGCACTGTTCGCTTTTCGTGACATAATGATTCCCATCATTCAGCAAAAGCCTTTCAGGACAACATCAACCTAACAGCACAGGCTGCCCAAAATTAATAAATACATAAAAAAAACCCACAGGATTTAATTATTTGATGTCAACAAAGCTGAACCGATCACATGTGCAGTCACATCACTCAGAACAAGGCCAATAGTCATTACAATTAAAAAACAACTACAACAAACTCCGCAGGAAACAATGTCTGAACCAAGATAGGTCAAGAATGACACTTTAATCAACCGGATGCTTTCCATTCCACATTCCACGTGAAACAGTGCTCTTAGTGATTCCAGGAAAAGTCAGTCAATTCTGATGCCTAGAAGGTAAACCTCTGTAAAGACTGTTCTGAAAAGCGAGGATGCCACTCAACTGAGTCACTGAAGAATGTCAACTGAAACAGCGGTGTACATCCTCTTTATTCGAGGGAAGAGATGCATCACATATCATTATGCATTCCTGTTTTTGATGTTTTGATGAAGTGTTGCAATTTGGCCAAAAGGGACAGGTACGATTCATCATGCCTAATTGTTCTGGATGTGCAGTTCTGTAAAAAAACAGCTATCAGATGTATGGGGGTTGGACCTAAAAACACACATGCTAATGATATTAATTTGCAGCTTTTATCTATTTGTAGAGACAGCTGAGGAAATATCAAAACCTTTGGAACAATGTGTGACAAAAGAGTTGACAGCTCAAGACTGATGGCGGGGTGGTGAAGTAAGCCTGGAGGGGGAAGCAAGAGCCCATAAAATGAACAGCCGCCTAACTCATAAATAATAGAAACATAAAATGTCATATGAACTTTATTTCAAGAGTGGGTGGTCTAATAAAGATGCAGGTTTAAAGAGGAGTTGAGAAATTCATTGTCATAAGAAGGCCACATGGCTTGCCTTTGGCACAGACAATTATTCAGTGCAAGTTGACATTCAGGTCCAAGCTGAGGCACCTTTACGAAACAATACCATTGCGTTTGACTCCAGAAATTCTCTTTCTACTGTCGCTTAAGTCTTTCAATCTCTCAGCTCTATTTCTTCCTCTTCACTTGGAGTCATTCCATCTCCTCTCCCCTCGTCCCCCTTTTCCTTGTTCTTTCTGCTTTACAAATTGAGACGACATGATAAGAGATTGCCACTGCCATGCCAGCCTGGTGCTCATTGATAAAACCATATCTAATCCATCTTAGGCCCCTCTCTGTCACCAACACACTCATCTCTGCGACGGTCAACATGCGCAGGATCCATCTCTCTTTTTGAACTGAGTAGAACAGAGTCAGAGTTTATCTTTAAACTTCTGGAAGGAGAAAATGGAGCTGGGGAGTCAAACGAGTTTCACACTGTCTTCAAATGATGTGAGAGTGTGTGTGCAAGTGTGTGTTAAACCAGTGGCATCTAAAAGTAAATGAAAGAACTTTTGGGATTTTAGGTGAGAATATATGTGGTTCAAAGTGTGTTTTTAAGTAAATTATACAAATATTTAAAGGGCAGAAGACAAGCAATCTGAAAGCAGCATAGTTGTTCATATATATGTATAATAAGTAATAAGTGCAGTATTTGAGTTACTTTATGTAAGTATGAGATGTTTATGTCACTGAACATTAATGAGATGATGAGCAATTGCCTCTGTATATATATATAAATGTTCGTAAAATTAATTTAATTATTTCAGATATAGTGTTCAAATACGATCAGGTCCTGTCTCTTTTTCCCTTTTTTTACAGTAACAACAGTAAAAATTACATTGACTTGAATATAATTTGGTGTAATAAGGTTACAACAGAGCATTACAAGGGACTTTGTGGTCAAATAATACAATAATAATACTACTGTACTAATATTAGACTCCAATATTAGACTCCCAGTTATTCTGTTAACACTCTCACTCTGCTGTGATTATTAATGCAGCAATTTGTAAAAGTACACATGCATCTACTACATTAGTATGGCCTTCTATCTAAAACTAATGCACTTCAACAAATATTACCCTAGAGGGAAAGCGGGTAATAAGTGCAGTATTTGAGTTACTTTATGAAGTATGAGATGTTTATGTCACTGGATATTAATTAGATGATGAGCAATTGCCTCTGTATATGAATGAATCACATATATGAATCACTGCTGTCACCAGGGTGAATACATTAAAGAGAACAGATGGGGAAGGAGCTGTTTGCTCATTACATGTATGTGTTTGCATGTGCATTTATACACGTGCCTGGTGTACAGATGTGTGTGTGTGTGTGTGTGTGTGTGTGTGTGTGTGTGTGTGTGTGTGTGTGGGGTTATGGAAGTCATCTGGTTGTGTAAAAAAGGGTATCTTGTTAAAAAAAAGATTTCTTGCTGTAACTCACAATGCCCTCTTGTCAAAAAAAAAAATCACAAATGGGACGGACCCTTGCATGTAAATGAACAGGAAGCCATCGCCAGGAGATGTCACCCATCTTGTCTAATGTCTAACAAATGCATTCACAATCACAATGACACACCAGCCCTGGACCTGTCAGTGCAGCTGCTGGGGAGGCAGATGCACCAAGGACTGTTGTCTCACTTACAGCTATGACACAATGGCTATACTGCACGTAGGTGTATGCAAAGCAATCTATTTCTACCTGTCCTGTAGATTTTCTCTGCTGGATAAAAAAATTAAAAAATAAATACAGACTTGTTTTTTTTTTTGACAGGTAACTCAGTGCAATGGCTACAGCATTTCTGGCAATGATACACATGGGCCACAGGAGGAGTGAAGGTCTGCACCAGTCTGAGCCTCAATCCAGTTTGCAATATTTGATGCAGGGTTACCCCCAGAAAATAAAATCTGATTCACCAGGACTACAATATCCAGCTTGAAGTGTGTGTGTGTGTGTGTGTGTGTGTGTGTGTGTGTGGGGGGGGGGGTGACAAGGACACATTGATAGGGGACTCAGAGTAGCCTTGTTCATGTTAAGGTGGAGCAAAATCATTTCAGCAGCATCATTGGCATGCTGCAGGTGCACAGGCTTTGGATCTACATTACCACTGGTAGGAAAACCCAGTGTCCTCTATGGTGTGTCTTAAGCACTTTTCTTTTTCCTCTCAGCCAGTTATTTGAGCAATGATTTTTAAAAATCTGTTGTATATGTATGAGGACGGAGTTGTGCATCCCTGCGTTCAGTGGAGCTTTTTATGGAGAACATCATTGGGCAGTAAGCCATGCAGTGACAGCTGTCTTGTGAATCATTTGAATAAATTCAGCAACAGAGTTCCAACTTCAGAGGTATAATTCCCCCCACGTTGTACAGCTTAGCACTGGACACCGTTGACAAAATTCAGCCTTGCAAAATTAATTGTCAATAATAAATGTACAATTGTGCAAGTTACACTCTTATTATTCTGTAGTCCCATTACAACATTGCTTGTTTTGATCAAATTTAATTTATTTGCATATATAATATGACTCAGATGGTTTTTGGTTTTAAATCTCAACACGAAAAACTGATGAATACGGTACATGGAACAAGAGTTCATTTCCCTCTCAGCAGTGCAGCCCAGCTGTTGTCCTACATGTCTCAAGAATGACCTCACAAAAACAGCATGTACAGCAAACCAAATTTTATGTGTAACTAGCTTGTTACTAATTATTTGACAAAAAATGGTCTCTTTTTAAATGTTTGCAAGGCTGTCTTGTTACTATGTCAATCTCAATCAGCTGTAATCTCAGTAAATAATTTTAGTCTAAAAACACAGATGGCCACTTGTAAATCACATTGAGGAAAATCAGCCTCAAAAAATCACAAAAAATAATATAAATGAAAAACATAAAATAACAGATTTGCCTGCTTTCTGAACAGAGCAAAATTCAGTACTCACTAGATTCAGGGTCTGAGTTTCCATCTCCCTCAGTGCGGCTGTTAGGTGATGTTTGCTCATAGTACTCCTCCTGGGGGAAGCTGAGGGGAAGAGGCTGGGTGGTGCTGGCTGTGCTGCTAGGCTCCGGGTCTCCCAGTCCGCTGTCACTGCAGCTCTCCTGGGAACCATCTGGGAGATGGAACGTCACACGGCGCTGGGTCTGGAGCACACCAACAAACAAGAAATGTTCTGTGTGAAACTCTTCTGTCCTGTTTAAAATGCCCCCCCAAAAAACCCTACAAATGAGGAAGTACAGCAGTGTAGAATGGGCGAGTATGGAATAAACCATTGAATGATGAGTCAAATATCAATAGGAAACATTAATTAATCATTAATCAGTAAGCAACATTTCTTAAAGGGTCCTAAAATGTTTCGCTACTCTGATACTAAAGACAGTTTTTACTCTTTTACTGTAGATTCCAAAGGGTTGAAAAAGAAAGTTTTGAGATATCCACCTCTGAGAGTACTGCTTCCACTGCAAATACAATGGAGATTAATGGCATTGTGTGGTGCTCACATCATTGAAAAATTACATTTAAAAAATTGACAGTGACGTTTCTTTCCAGAAACAGTGTCAAGTTGTTCTGGATAATTCATAGAACACAATGAGAACAGTTTTTATAGGGATTATTTTTGCAGTAGAAAGTAGTTCCAATTAAATCTGATCACAGTGAGGACATTTGTTTTGGAGAAACCCACTGTTGTTGAATTTTTAATGACATAACAATAATAATAATAATAATAATAATAATAATAATAATAATAATAATAATAATAATAATTGGATAGAGAGATGGATATCTCAAAATCTGGACACATAAAAGCATAACTATCTGCAGATATATCACAACAGCTAAGAGAGAAAATATGTTTTTGTTTGTTTCTTTTTATTTTTCTTATTTGGGTGAGCTGACCAACCTTTTAAAAAAAACCTTATTGAGTCACTTAACTGATGTAATCATCAATTCAAGGTTTGACCCTTGACCTCATCACAACACTGACTCATTTGTTGGTCACCAGAAAGAAATATTGAAAATCCTGTCCTTAAAATGTCTGTAGATCCTGGGATGCATACATCAAACACCTCATCATGAGAGGTGACAACAATGTTCATTTATGGGGGAATGAGTACTGTGAGATGGCATTTACAAGGGAAATCCTTTTCTAATTGTATATCAAGTGTTGTCATTTCATGCCCAGCACTGCATCCATCATCTTTACCTGCTTTTAGTTGGAAAATATGCCAAAATTGCATCCTGTCACCACAGGGACTAATTGAAACAGTAACCTCATAACCCAAAAATGATTTCTGGTCTGTTGAGTCTAGTGAATTACTTTTCAGATAATAAACTCACTATAAGATTTATAATTGAGACTTCCCAGCCTGATAATAGATGAGATGTGAACTATGTCCTAGTTTTCTCTCTCTCCCAGTTTAGACACAAAAGAAGTGGAAATGTGTTTGGAGGCTTAGACTTTGATTTGTAAAGTCTTGGGGATCACAGGAGTGTGGGCATTTTCTTCTGAAAGGTGCAGGCCTCTTTGATTTCTCTGGAGGTTTATAGAAGTTCATGCTGCGACCTTTCTTTGGAGCCAAAAAAGAAAACAGATCGTGTATGTAGTCATGTCTGCTAACATGTTAACAAACCACACAGTTTCATATTGTGAGGCACACAGGGTAATCTGTAGACACTGCTGATTTCATTTTTTACTTTCATTTTTTATATCTTACTTGGAGTTAGACAAAGAGAAAAATGAGGCGTTAGAAGATCTGACTTGGCTTTGAGGTAATACCGGTAAAACTGAGCATTGTCGCAGTGATATATAGTGTAGCTTGAATTCATGTCTTCACATGATTCCCTGAGTAACATCATACTGCATCACACTGTATTGGGGCATAAAACACATAAAATGTAATTACGCCCTCAGCTTTGGTTATTGCGGTGAATTTTATTCGTCCCATTACTCAAACTGATAAGAGAATTTTTTTTTTTGAGAGCAAATACAACTGGAGCCCAAATGACTATCTTGATTTTCTTCTTTCCATAGCAATAAAGGCAATATGCAAGACATGAATTAAAAACATCATTAACACATGCTCCTTTAAGCTCAGGAGGAGGAGATGCCTCTGTGCGAACATATTTTTCCTTGGCCACTATAGTGCGTTGATAAAGCACTTATTGTTCTTTGATAAGACTAAATAAGGCTTGGAAAATAGGAGAGAGGCAGAGTGAAATAAAGTCTGGTACTAATGAAGGACAAACTGCCAAAAACCAAGTACACAAAAAGCTTCATTTAAAAACTATCAGAGAGGGTTGACTAACCTAGATCCACACAATTAGCACCCCGAAAGCACAACTGAGTGGTTTTCAATGCTGTGATGTTGAAATAGCTAGCTAAATATTCTATTTACTTGATTCATCTAGATCCCGAGGCCACAAATCACTGTGTGTGAGTGTTTGTGTGAGTGTAAGCTAGTAAGAAAAAGATGGATAAGAAATAAGGAGAAAAAGAGTGGGAAAAAGGGCATGCAGTCAAAGAAGCAAACACACACAACCTTCAACTTTTGTGTGAGATAACAACTCAGAAACAAAAGCTTTTTGTTGCTGTTGTTTCTATTAAGAAAATAAGAAATAAAAGAGTTATCTGTTCTGCACTAATTTCTGCACCACATAAAAATATATGATGCATTACTCCTTAAAATCAATCTTGTTTTTACTGCATGCATTGTGACATCTTCTGCTGCCAAATGATGAGGTACATTTCTAAAGTTCTGTATTGAAAGGGATGTTTCCCCCCCACCTCATGTGGTTTTATTCATTTTCTAAGACAGAGGAGACGAATACCTTGTTGGCAAAATCATATAGTTCTGTGTGCCATGTTCGCCCACGCTTTCAAGTAGTCTAAATATCTGCTTGTTCTGAAACAGCGCTGGCAGCTGTTTCTCAAATTACTGGAGGATGCACGCAAAAGCAAAGTCCAGGTTCCAGCAAAAGAATGAGCATACTTATAGAAGGTTGGCAGCTCTACAAAAATCATGCTTCCTCTCCACATGACTCTAATTATTAGAAACTTGCTCCAACAATGGCATCCAGAATCTATTAGAACAAACAGCTGTCCATGACAATTAGGACATAATCATTTTGCATAAGGGAGTGTCTTTATTTTTAGACTGCTGTTTATTCAAACCCATTCAAGTTGGTGCCAGATGTTGGGAAAAGCCTAATTTGATTTCACGATGCACTCAATACTAAGTCGTTTAGAGCTACAATATTAATTACAATTAAACATCATTAATGGGTCTTAAATAAATAAAAGTTTTGCTCTCAGTGGTAAAGACTAATGTGAATAAAACATTAATGTTGAAAGACAAACATGATAAACAAAAACAAACATTCACACAGGAGTCAAGGTGAGTGTTTTGCTAAGCATTATCACTTATTTAAAGAAGCTGCCAGAAATCCATAAAGCAAAGACAAGCTGCGGTAGGAGATATCAAGACCAAACAAAGCCCGTTCAGCCAGATAAAACACTGCCTTGAGAAGTATGTACACAGAGATAAAATGAACAGAGGAGATGCATGCCAAGTTCTGTCATATAACAAGCCAGCCAATCCAAAACCCTAGCTCTGGTAACCCAGACAATAGGCAGATGGGGCTGGATTCACGGGTTACCGGATTAGAAGTCCGTTATATTTAGATATAGAGGAGGAGAGGCCAAGTGGCTGCCACCTTGTCCTTTGGTAGGCCACAGCTCTTTTAGTTTTATTATTATATATATATTTTCCCGAACCACCATTCTCTAGAAACAGCAAAGATGTCAGTGCTGCACAGAGAAGGACTTGGCTGACAACCACCTCACTTTGAGTGATAAACAGGGACCACTTAGGAGTGAATCAGGGGAGATTGGCTCTGCCATTTCAGATAAGGATCAGCTTGCGGGCACACCTAGACCTGCATAAATCTGTTCAGAGGAGATGGTGATTTGTCATGTAGCACATGTCTTATGTGGAGGGAAAAAATAAAAGACAAAAACAACAGCAATGGCAAGGTATTCATCCCAAAAACGCTGTCCCACATGTCCCTATTCTGCTTGATGTTGAGATCATGCAACATCCACAAAAATGTGCTAGCGATTTTACTTTGTGGGTGTGTCCTTTCTTTTTGTACATGCTGTTCCAGCGCAGCCTATTATGTGTGAGGTGATATGCCACTGTGTGTGAAATCGTGAGTTAGCGGGGACATGCAAGAAGGAGGTGATTCTAGCAAGTGGGTTGAGAGATTACAGGGTGATTTTTGACTAATCAAATGAATTTTTATCAATTTTAGCTGTAATTGAGTCATCTGCTATCATGATCTTCTCTGTGCAACATGAACTATGACAGTATTAGTGATATTCCCCAGTCCTAGCAAAGCAGGGTCTTACACTGGACTGTGATCAAACACTTCTGAGCACTAAAAAACTTTAATAATACAATAGTCAAATGTTGTAATGGCTTAGATATAAGTAACCAACAGATACCTACCACTTGTATTGTAAATCCACATCAAATTATATTAGAAATATTTAACCATATTAGAAAATTGTTCGACTGCTCTCCAAATAAAAAAGTTAGGACTAAACACACAAGCTGTGGTGTGCAGGATTTCACAGTATCAATATTTTCTGCTGAAATTGAAAAAGTTTGAGTAGCATGTTATTATGCAAAGTGCAGGAAAAACTCTGACAGTCCTGCTCTCATTGACCAAAGACCAGTGAACTCTGTGCCTGTGTGCCGACATGAACTTCAAAAAAGAGTAACTGAAATACTGAAACGGAAAGACAGGATATGATGGTCAGATGCCACAACACAATTGTATTTAATGTTAATGGGGAGGAAGTGTGTAATGGTCTTGAGCTGGGTTGAATATTTCACTTAAACATGCAACAATACAGACAGTTGAAAGTAAAGACATTTTCAGGTCACTCTCAGCAAAACTTTACAGTGCAGCTACCTTTGCTTAAGAAAAACAATAATTTAAAGGATGAGAAGAAACTTTCAATGTTGATAAATGTTTTTCTTAATGGAAAAATATGAAGGTTGAGAACCCATTTCTGCTATTCCAAACAAATACAACACGGTTTGAAGAAAAAAAAAAATCTGTGGCATTTTCAAAATGCCACCCACAACTTTTCAGTCATATTCGTGGTAGAATGAGGTTAAAAAAAGTAATTTTGAATGATATAAAAATAGCAGTCAAGTCATGAACAAAATGAATAGATCAATCGCTGCATCTCCAAAATATTTTAATTTTTAGATTAAACAGTGGGTTTTTACAAGGGTTTCATAACCCTAATGGTTGCAGAATTTTCAACCCACAGAATCTTTCAACTTAAGTTAAAACATTAAAATCAAACTGTGGTTTTGAGGTTTTCAAATGCCAACAACAATATGAATATTTCTAGCATGAAAGGTTATGTAGGGGTGACATGCAGATTTATTGTAGTGTGTAACATGTCAAATATAGTAATAGACCAAAAAACTGCACAGTATCATGCTCTAATGATGCCTATGGAAAGGCACATCCAACAAAGAGCAGAGAACAGTGTGTGCGTACAACTTACATTCACAGAGGTTATCTTGCCAAGTTGACAGGCCTCCTGCAAAGACAGAAGAACAGTAATTTCACATCATTGCCTGACTGTAACCCTACAGAGGATTTACTATGGAAATGGATATTTGGAGACAACAAAGAAAACTGCACTTGGAACTTTCCAGTCTTGTTAAAGTCAGTCAGAGTTCACAATTGACAACCTCATAGATTTGGGGGTTTAAAGTCTTTTTTTAGGTTGGAATTGAGATTTTGGATACATATTGATTTCTTCCTCAGACGCAGAGTTTGTACAGCACATTTCCGTGCTCAGTTGGCATGCCAACAAACAGGGCTGCAGAGTACACCCTCTCGCCAGAAATGTAAAGAATAGGGCAAACCTGACATCCTGACAACACAAGCCATACAGCTGACACTTTGATAAAGATGTTTTCTCTGCATGTCAGAGAGGAAAGTGAACAGAATATCAAATGAAGCATCAAAAATTAACAATAAACAGTGACAAGCTTCTAAATTGGGAATAAAAGACACCCGCAAGCCTGCAAAATAGCATCCTCTCTCTGGGGACTGAGATAACTCACAGAGAGATAAGAGTATTTAATTTTTAATCACCAATTTTGTTTTCTTTGTACTGTGTATAATAATCTGAGTACATGACTTGATTTGCAAAGAAAATAGAAGAAATCTGGCAGTGAGGAGGCACTTAGACAGGGGAGAGGACTGCTGGGGTGGAACGGTAAAACAATGAACAGGAAACAAGTTCATGTCAACAGATTATCCTGCCATAATTGTTCACCAAGGGATGCTACTGACTGAGCAATAGAGCAGTACACCCAAAGCTATTCATCAAAAACAAAATGGAGCTTCATGGTGTACAGCTAAACTAAGTTAAATAGTAAGGTCAAGGTAACCATTAAATCATCTCATTTCCATGATCTAGTTGCTCAAACTGATGTCATTCATACTGTATATTGTTGACTACACCAGAAATGTTTTCTGTGAGTAATATCAGCAATATGTCACCAACAGTTTGTCTCTTCTTCAACAGTGCATTTAACCATTTTTTTTACATGGCCTAACTAAACTGGCTAACCTCTGCAATCTGTCATTAATAGGACAGCATCACAATACAAAGCTATATATATATAATATTTTGTAACATGGTGGTTATCTTGTCCTCGTTATGGTGGCTGTCTTGTCCTTTTTTAGTGTAGTGGACAGTATCTCTGCCTGTCACGTGGAAGACTGGGGTTTGATTCCCCAATGGGGAGTGTTATTTTGTTTTTGTTTTTTTTATATTTTCATAATACTGCTCTATCCTGCATTTATGCACACATTTTATATCCTGCACTTGCTTATTGCACTTCTGGTTAGACCTAAACTGCATTTCGTTGCCTTGTACTTGTACATGTGTAATGACAATAAAGTTGAATCTAATCTAATCATTTTTAGCCCTTTCAGCCATTAGACCATTGCTCATGCTCAATGCCAGCATATGCATTTTTCATTCCCATCCAGTCCCAAAAATATTTTTAGGACTGGATGTTATTTAGTGACAATAAGTTCATGTCATGTCCAACCTCTATAATGTTACATTTTGTAATGTCTTCTAATGTAATAACACATTACATTAAACAAGGAATCACATAATTTCATTAACTACTATTTTTGCTATATATATGCCGTGGGTCTGTAATGGTTTTGTGCTGTTTTAGAAGCTGTACTAATAAATGTTTGTATATCAAAAATGGGTTAAATTATTATATGTGTGATGTGAAAGGGGTCACCTGTAGTGACTAACCCATCACCAGTTCCCTTCATCTCTATGAAGTGTTTTAGTGTGTTTCAGCTCATTGTTTTGGTTTTACAGCCCACACCTTTACTGTTTTGGTCCACTTCCTAACAAGTACCTGGCAGACAGAGTTAGCGACGAGCTGGTGAACATGGTGGACCATTTAGCAGCTAAAGAGCCAGATATTTCCCACAGGAGTTGGTGGAGACCAAAACAGAGCTAAAATAAGTCTGACAAAATTAGAATGACAATGTTACTTTGTGTCTGCTTGATGTGTAAATAAGCAACTGTTTGCTAACATTTTTGTGACTTTATAAACAACTGTATAAGGTGAGATTATATGTCAGTGTTGTGTTTATAGCTTGTTGTCCTGCCCTCGAATGGCAAAAACCTAAGTAAATGCTGCTTTAATGTCCGAAATAGGTGACAGATAAATGTTGTAGGACAATATTATGACATATGGCACTAAGAGTGAGGTAGGTTTAAAAGTAATCTCAGTAAACTTGACTCACAGCTTTTTATGTTTTTAGCTGAACCGTCCTGATATAAGTGCAGTAATTGCAAAAACAGGAATATGCAATGGACTGATATATAAATTGATTCTGTCTAGATTATTTACATTTAACATGATGTGAACAAGAAGGCTATGCAAAAAATGCAAACAGACTGCATATGGAGACATATATAGGTTATGGTAAGTATAATTCATACTGTACCTATCACTACACCAGATTGACATTACGGCTTTAACTGCTATAGCACTAACCCCTATAAATAAATTGATAAGGATAAGGAATGTAAAATATTTCTGTAAATACACCTTTATTTTTTAAATAAATGTAATTGAAAATAGATGATTGTTTATTTTTTGTTTTGGATATTTGAGCACACCAACTTTTGTCAGGTCTGTTTGAGGAGTTACTCATTTGCATCCACTAACTGGTCATTTAAAGCATGATTTTACTTGAGGCTGCCATCGGGCAGTTGTTTCTTCTCCAAGTAATGTTTTATTCACCATCTCATGACACATACTTCAAGTTAGAGACCTTGCCAACCAATTAAATATATGATAATGTACATGAGGGATCTGAGAAGGTGACCTGTGGTTGTCTCATATTTGGATGACGTTCTAAATAGTGGTTGTACATCTGATTGCTGTAGACCATAAATGTGTGATTTTTCTCTTTTTTTTCTCCTCAGTCTAGACTGGTCAGTGACCTTCTCTCTGTATCTATGCCTCTCAAACTAGCAGTTTCAAAGCACCCACATGCATGCCTGGGAGAGAGTTATGCTTAAGATAAGTGTATTTGTTGGTGAACCACATCAAAGTACAGAGGGATGTCTTAGCGAGCAAAGGCAGTGGAGCTCGAACCAAGCCTTTGATCACCCCAGGCACTCTGATCATTAAAATATTGGATAAATAATTGATTAAAAACACCAGACCTTATTGTGCTCTGTTTCTGTATCCAAACGTATCCCAGTTTTGAGACACAGTAGCTGCACAATGAATAAATAGCAAATGTTGATAGTGAAAGGAACATATAGTATGTTCAGTACATGTTGTAGCATTGCATGGCATGCTTTGACACAATATATGTAAATAATTATATTTGATATTGTTGTAATGTGTAAAGTACATTCTGACTACAGTGCAGTCTTTGAGTTCCCCAGCACTGAGTTCCAGTATGAACTGGAGACAGGTTGAAGTGCTGCACAAGCCTTTTTTTTCCAGTGAGGGTCTGAGCGATGGCATGGCAGGCTGGCAGAGAGGTAGAAGGACTGGGTAATAATTACAGGCATAGACAGAAGCTAGGTAAGAGTGCATTCCAGCTGTGCGTAGGTGACTGGAGGGTAGCTAATATTACATCTACGGTGTAAACCAAGCCTGGAGTGTGCAAGAGAAAAACAACGAGCCCACTATGTGCATATCAACCCTCCTCAGTACATACTGTATACTATTTACATTTAGAGTATAAAAATAAATCTATATTAATCAAGATTTATTCCAGTTCCGACTTATAACACCAGGCAACAGAGTTTTATATTTACTACTGTGCATACCTCTCAGCATGAAGAGATCAAAACACCAGCAACATTTGTAGTATATAGAACAACTTTATTGTTAAACCAACGCGTTTCAGCTTGTGGCCTTCATCAGGGTCACCATGAAACGGGTAGGTATGAAGCAGAAAAAAAAAATCAAAAAGGTTAAAAAAAATTGAAAGACAACCAATCATATACATCCACACACATATCAGCCAATGGGGCACCTACAAAGATGGGTTGGGTAAATGGTCATGTGGCTTCAGGCCAATCGTTGCCCCAGACTGGCAGAGAGGCAAGGGGAGTGTCCAATAAGGGACATGGGTGATACCATATGTACCTTCTCCATGCACCTTTGCATGGCAAACCTATTTACTGTAAGTGACTGACAATTATTGGAGAGCGATGTCAGCTAATGCTAAGTTCATGATGTGAAGCTCTTGTTTCATCAGTCCCTGAAATCAATTAAAAACAATAAAAACAACAATTAAAAAACACAGTTGGCAGCCACTAGGACCTACATGCAAAACTAATATAACTTGTTTTTACCCAAACAAAAATAGCCACAGGTACAGTACCAGAGACAGATATTTTTAAACATATAGTCAATCAAATAACTACCTCTGGATTTCCAAGGTCTTGTTATTCCAATTTATTTGATGAGATTTTCTCCTGACCTCTGTGATCTTGATGACACAGAGGTCTGTCAACATGAGATTACTAAGGAATAACAATCAACTTCATATTCCTTGTTCTCATTTTCAGCAATTACTACGGCTGGTGTCAAAATGATCTGCTGGCTTCACAAGGACATATTCCATTATATTATAATCATAAACCCTGCATTTAACCATTTTTTTTACATGGCCTAACTAAACTGGCTAACCTCTGCAATCTGTCATTAATAGGACAGCATCACAATACAAAGCTTTGCTGAGTTCTTTCCATTAGCAATAACGTCAAAGTTTTAGAAAAAAAAATGGTGCCTCAAATGCACTGCAGTTTGTGAAAATAAATTTAAAGACTGTATGATGTGATAACTTCAAGCTACACCAAAAGCCTTAAAACCCCTCATCCCTGGGGTCCCCATGCTCCTAATAGTTTAACACTAATGAGATCTGCTGCTCCCATCTCTACAGCCTCCCACATTACAGTTTATATTTCGTAGTGTAAATACCTTTGAAGGTGGGGCGAAGCACAGAGCGAGGCAGAGAGAGAGAGACAGGATGCATGGTAGCTAGCCACAGTCTCTTGAGCTGCCAAAGCTCACCCTTGCGTATTTCACATTTGTTTTGACTCTGACTCAGGAGTTCATTGGTGAGGCTCACTATAGTGTGCTGCTGTTCAATTCAGCTAGTCACCCTGCATGAAGTCTGTGAAAATAGTGGTCAAGCAAGACTTGGTTAAATACTGCTCGGTATTCCAGAAATGTCAGGGCAGTGCCACAGTCTACGACTTAAGCTGTATTGAGAGGGTGGGGGAAAAGCATGTGGCCTGCTATCAAGTGGTTGTTGTGCACGGATGAGATGGATGGGGCTGAATTCATCAATAAGAGAAAAATGACAGCTTTGTCAGGTGGCCGTGTCACAATCACACGCATGCAGACATATGCACGCATAATACAAATATTCACAGTGGAAAACTTGGACGTTCATACCATCTGCTCATGTGTGCATGCACAAGAGACGTGAATGCCTCAGCCAAGAAACAGTGGGCAGAGTTCAAGTTTACATCCCTTGTATTTCTGGCAGACGCAGCATGTCTTAGACAGCGTGATAAAACTGTTGCAAACAAAACACCTCCTCATCAAAAGGGGCTAATAAAGTCTTCAATATACTTAAGTGTAGTCTTAGATAAATAGAATCCCCATTTCCCCCTGCATTGGTGTTTAGTTGTCCAAAGTGTATTGATGTACTTATTGACATTCAATAAAGGGAAACCCTCTCAGCAAACCAAACAGAGTGGTGTAAATCCTGTACACTTCTTGAGTGTACACAAGGAGCAACTTTCCTTTAACACAATTACAAGACAGCAATAATGTTGCAGAGTGTTTGAACCAATTTTGATTTACAAGTGGACAACATGTTGCCTTTTCATCACTTATTATTATTAAGTGGTCTGTATATGTGTGTGACAATCCCCCCCTCTTGCTTCACTCTTAGTGAGGTATTGATCCTCCCAGTGTTCCGGCCCCTCCTGATTTCATTAGGCTAGCTGCTGTTAATTACTCCACACTCTAACCTTTTGCTGTTTCATTTGGACCGACAAATTGGGTGAATTAAAAAAGGGGAGGTAGGAAGAGGAAAAGAAAGGAAGGGGAAAAAAGCTCCCTAGCAGCTGTAGTGGTGGACCCCCTCCCTCTCTGTGGCTCTTGTGTCAGAATCCCAAGCGGCATAATAATTAAAAAAGTTCATCAATGTTCTCTTTGCTCATCAAATTATGCAGAAGGAGGCTACTCCAGTAATTGTTGCAGATGATTCATTTATGAAAACCATACCAGCTAGATCTAGTATGGTTGTCTGGGGAGTTGGGAGAATTATGCCCTTTTCACTTCTTTATGTATTTGTAAAAGGTTTCTCAGCTTCAAGCAGGCTGAACATTAAAACACATTTTATTCATGTATGTATATTTATTTACAAGGACCTTGTGACAAACATAACTAACTTCAAAATTTTGTTTCACACCGAATCAAAATGCAACACCCCTCTTTACTGACACACCAATTTGTCTTCTTAGGGAAGGTATTAAAAGAGCATGATATGACACATAGCTGCAAAGTTATAATTAGACCTCATTTAATACCTTATGTCATGAGATTACATGCGCAGTGCATGGCATCTAAGCATACTAAAATCACAGGGGAATATAATTGATTAACCATATGAGACTGGGAACCAGATGATGAGGATGATGCTCTAAATCCATGTTAAATCAATATAGCCACTTCCTACACATCAAGGGATTATTGAGAGAAATTACTACCAGCTGTAATTGCTGACTTACAACACATCAGATAATTTCTGGCTTGGTGCGTCAATGTTTTTATGGATACAATGCATGCAAGTGAGTCAAAAACATTTCACTGCTTTAAGTAATCACCGGATTTAAAGTGGGACAATGTTTCAACATTGGATACATTACCAACCAAGCAAGTGACATTTATAGGATCTTCTGGATCCTTAATATGAGAGATGCCCTTTCCTCAAGGTTGAGTACATTCTAGTTGAAAAGATTCTACATGATGCAGAAGGAGCCATTCAGAGTACTCCCTTTGGCTGAGATAATAACTTCATCATAATTAGCTTGTGGTGCTCAGGAGTGTTGAATTGTCAGTTGCAGTGGGATCTGGGCTGATTTATTGCTTGATTTAATTACGTATCAAAATTCAATTAGACATGCTTTCAACCAAATTCAAAGTGAGTTTTGTCAAGCTGTCCCTTGAAATCAGATGCGGCTTGAAGGACATCCTTCATAATGCAGTGACATCTAACTTAATAATTATCGCTTACCAAAAATCATTCATGTGCTAAAAGATGTAGAAAAAAAAAAAAAAAAAAATTGCTTTTGCCAGTTTTGGAGAAGATGTGATTTTTTTACTCTTCTATTACTTGTTTCACATCTCAAATGACATCAAACAGCATCAAAAAGTGCGAAACAGACCTTGATTTAGTAGTGATGTGAAGAGGGTTGCAGGTACTTTACCAAGTGAAGATACATGACAAAATGCTCTTTGAGGTTGACTACAGCTGAGAAAGTGTCTGGCTTTCTTTACCTACATCACTCACTGCCTGCTCACCCCCTTTTGCTCCAGACTACACTAGGGAAAAAAGGGGAGCTGTTTTGAATAAGTGTCACACCAGCCTCCAAGAGTTACATTGATCTTTACTACTATGCAAATTGAGGATGTCATGGTGTATATGCTAAGAAGCCAAGGAAAGGAAGGAATATTTCAGCCAGAGGTCTCTGACTGAAGTGTAGTCCTTTACCAGTATTGTAAATACACTCATAGAGACAATTTTATTAGGTACACCTTGGTATTACAGTGTAGGGCGATCTTTGACCCTCAGAACAGCCAGATTTTTTTTAGGCATTGATTCAACAAGGTGCCAGAAATGTTCCATTGAGATTTTGATCTATACTAATTTGACAGCATAGTTTTTGCAGTTTTTCACTGGCGCAAATGTTGTGAACATCCCACTTCACCTCATCCCAAAAGTGTTTTATTAGGCTGTGATCTGGGGACTGTGTAGACCATTGGAGTAAAGTAAAGTGATTTCCTGTAATCATCTTGAGAAAATTACACATTATTTTGTTAAAATCCCTTTGAAAAAACTGCACGCTGTCACTATGCAGGGTTGCACCTGGTCAGCAATAATGTTAGTTGTATTTATAGAAGCAAAAATATCATGGATACACCAAGTACTGGCAGACATAAGGCATTCTTTTCTGCTTTCAGTCAAGCTTCCATTTGTTTCCTACAATATCAAGTATTAATTGCATTGCCGAAATTAACACTTTGCCCTTCTTTACCACCAACACACAGAATTACACCCTAGATATGGTCATGTTGGCTAATGTTTTAGCATGCAAACTTTTTACTTTTTGCTTTGTGTTTATCTTACCTATGAACAGCAATATTGCATTTACTGTTACAATACACAACAACTGAACTGTACTTTTGTGCTACTGAGGTTAGCCAAAACTATAAACATTCCCATATAGTTCTGGCTTATTGCTAGCAGCTTCATTAGCCACATCTGGCAGAAATTGGCATTATACTGTTATGTTGATATAGTTTTATAGAAATGCTTAAAGGGTGGGCAGGTTGCTCCTGTTTCCATTAGCATTTCAAGCCTCCTGTCAAAACAGTCATGCCTATTGTTTTCTGTTCAAAATCAAACACGGGTATATATGTGACAAAATATGCCACTGTACTATTTTCTAGCATTGACGCCTGTTGACACTACACAAAAGTATAATTTTTTATCAGATTCCCTCCCCCAATCAGAACATCCCAGCTACTGTACCTCAACTTGACTTGATTCTTCTCTTGTTTGGTGATAGCATGTCAGCTGTAGCTGTCACAATGGATGATGATAATCTTATTGATGCATAACAATATCCAGTCCTTTACAACTGACAGTCTCTGCATTATAAATACAATATTAAAAACACATTTCCTGTTTAGCCATAGTTCAACAGAGCAGAGAAATCAAGTGAAAAGACTCCTGAATCAAATGCGACACTCCATATTCACTTTGTATACTATGTTATGGTTTATATGTTTGCCATGCGGTCCTGTTTATGTGCATCTACAAGAACTGAAGACTCGCAGCCAAGCTTGGATATTGCTGCTGGCTCAGAGAGAAACTGAAAAGATGGACAGGAAGAAAGTAAGTGCTTAGAAACAATATATTCACTAGACCCTAGTGCACTAAAATATTATCCACAATGTTACAGTAAACACTTAGCTACACCCACAACCTTTTTCTACACATTTGGCTGCCAGTGGCAGAAGGTAGGATTTTTGAAGGTTTTAATGTCCATGCTACTAGGTCACCTTATAGAAGGGCTGCATCTTTTTTGTACTGATCATTTCTACTCTCATTAGGGTTAAAAAACATTTGCGTAATCTGTTACGTATGCTGTGGCTTGGAGAATACTTAGTATTTATGGGCCTAATTGTGCCAAGAAAACATTCCCCACCACATTACTCCATTAACCTCAACAACACCCTCTGATGTTGTACCATGCTGAATAGATCCATGGAGTTTAAATTAAATGTTGATCATCTGATTGTTGCAACAGAAACAAGGACTTGCAAGACAAGTAAACATTTCTCCACTCTTCAGAGATTCAGTTTTAATGATCACATGCCTACTGAAGCTTCTACAAGCATTGTCCAATGGTCACCCTCCATGTAACATAGATGTTCACACCAACCCCAACACAACAGCAACTGTGTTCACTGATTGGGACACCTTGCATCAGAATCAGTAAAAAAAAGTTGGTGCAGAATTTGACTGGAATGAAACTAGACATACTGTAGATGTCGGTGACACATGCGTGGAGCCTCAGCTGGACAGTAAGCAAACCTCTCAGTCCTGTCTGCATGTCCTGTCTGCTTGCATAATGAGTCACAAAGGGTTGACTCACTGTCTGGAGGAGTGAACTGCATTAATGGGGAGGTGCGTGTAATAAAGTGGCCACTGAGTGTACTGTCAAAGGAAACATGGTGGAAAAGAGAATGGAAAGCCCCTTGATGTGTCAAAATTTCAGTTTTCAAGATTTGCTAGTAATGTGAATTGTTCTTCCGTTTGATCTCTCTCCCATTGAAACATGTGACAGTTTTCTTCATTGAGACTGGCAGAGGCATTGTCCATAGATTGTGATGTGCAATCACAGGCTCATGTTTGAAGCAAAGAACCAGAAACATTGTCATTCACTGACAAACATGAAGCACAATGATGATACTGATTAATGATTTTCAGAACGTTAATGAAAATTATCTCCTTAAAACTGGGAGTTTCTTCTGACTTAAATTCAAAAAACACAATTGATAGCCAGATGCTAAGCTGTAATGTCATTCAGCTGATTTCATCTGAGTTTCAAAATGTATTCACTGTCATTCTCCACATATCACCACGATGAATAAGGATTTCACAACGAAGCTTGTAAAACGACTGTGGCCTTGTTATACATTTCAATGAGAACCCCAGAATAAGATGTGATAATACTGTATAAATGTCTCCAGGAATAATGGCCTTCTCTCTGCTGAAGTGTTGATGAGTCTCACTTCAAAAAGACTGCATTTTTTGCTATGCCAGTTATATGTAATCTGATCAATAAACAGAGATCGATATTTTATCTTAAGAGTTCAAATTTATCATAGAGATAACTGCATTATTTTTGTGCATCTGGAATGTGGGTACAAGCATTTATTATCTTTCATTGCTATCATTGCTGTTACCTACAGAGTTGATCACAACCTTAACTCCTGAAGATGTTACTGTACGTATCTCAGAATGAAGAAAAACATCTTTTAAATGTCCAATTATATGAATAAATCATCATCATACAACCTATACTATGTTATTCAACTTTACAAACAGCAATCAGAATAGCCATTCTTACCATGGCTAAATGAAAGAAATGTTTCTACGACAAAAAGCAGCCTTTAGAAGGTTAATGTAACTGAAAGACTACACTATAATAGCCTGGTTAGACTGGTTATCATTGTTGTAATTTTAGAATCACTCATTCCTCTTTGCATTTATCACACGTCATTAGTACATTTTGAGAGTGTTGAATTATGAATGACATTAAGTGAAGAAAAGTGTGATTGTCAGTAGGTTTTTGATATTGTAAATTAGGTCTTTTTTTGAGCAGTATCTTTATTTTTAATCATTTGCTCATTACTATGGATAAAACAAGTAGAGATGGTGCAGGTCGTAAAAGCCCATGACACCCAGGCAAGGTCATGTGCTTACTTCTACCAGTGAAATGGTAATAAAAGCTAAAGAACAGACAGTAAAATAGGCCCGACAGACATGCGTGTTTAAAGAATGTGACTGCATACACGGGAAGAAAAACACAAGTTGCTGCTTAATTACAACATTCAATGCACCCAGAACACAAGAATTACTTTGACCGCTGCTACCGATAAAATATTACCAGTCAACATACATTAGGACGTAACAGTACTTCTTCCACCGTCTCCAGTGAGACCAATGCCAAGTTCATGAATATTTCCGCAGGTAATCCATCCATCTTTGGTTGCAGCACATCCTTGTCTATTTAAACTCTCTATATAGATATTGTTGGCAGTTGTTGAAAGTTAAGCATTTTTAAACAGTAAAAAGGCAGTAAAATTAAATACTAGGTCAGGGCATCATTTTCCCTTCAGTGTTTCCTAATGGTGACTTCTATGTACAGCATACATAATATTAAATATTTTTCTTCAACTGACAACTTCTTTCAAATATGTACTGTAACTGTCAACTCTTGAGAAGGAACACAGACAATCCCTCTTGCAACACCAGTGGCACAGTTTTGGTAAAACATTGATAAAGCACAGAGACAAGGCTCACAGTCATATCCCCATTTGCTCCGTGCATATCTTCCTCAAATATGTTGATGTCAGTTTTTCTGGCAGCGCAGTCAGTTAAAGTGTGCCATTGATGTAATTCAAAAGCCACAGAGTACAGAGCTGTCTCTCTTCCCTAGCCTGCCTCACCCAATTGGGGGTGCACCACCATCACCAAAACAAACTTCTTCTCACTGCCAGGGTAATTTTTCCTCCTCTTCTACCACTGAGCACTAGTCATATTAATATCTTTGTAGAAGGCAAATGTGAGCCCCAGGAGGCCAGTCCCATGTGCTTTTTCCCCCCAAACCTCTTGCTGTTTCTCTGGCCACAGCCAAGTGCATTAACATATGTTCTCACAGTGCACAGTGCTACTCTGCATTGGTAAATGCCTTATTACAGCAAGACCCGCTCTGTGCTCTTCCATTGAATATCCATAAGTAGTAAAACACAGCCATATCTGCCCACTCAGAACAGTAGGGATGTGTCTTACATGACAGGGGGGCTCCTTAACATTTAGTCAGAGGCCCTCTTTGTCAAACTGATATTCCTCCCACTCACAGTAATGGTGGGTGGTAATAATGACAAATAAAGGCAATATTGCTACTGCATGGTACACACTGAGCGTAATAAGGTCATCTGCTGGTTATGTTTTTTTTTCTCCCATATTTATGCCTTTTTAGCATGCAGAGTCAAATTCTCTCAGTATGACTTACATCTCCAAAGACTATGCCAGTGTGAAATATTCAAAGGCAGAGGGTGAGAAAAATGTCCTGAGCAATGCAGCATGTTCTTGCCTAGAGAGCTTACACAGTCGTAATAATTTCCAAACTGCAATTTCCTCTTATTATTCCATTTGTTGTTGTTTTTTGTTTTGTTTTTCTTTTCTATCTGAAGTAATGCAAGGCATTTCAGAGATCATGAAATCTGTGTCACGGAATGAAAACATAAGAACTGTGTCCTTTACAACTGGTGCAAAATAGGCAGATGACACTCACTATTGTCTCAACAGTCTTTTGACAATGATGCACAAACTGCAGTGTGCTGAGCAAAGCAAACTAACAGGAGGAAAAATAATGAGGCACATTGAGACACCTCTCATAGTATAGTTGGATAGTCTTGACAAGACATCACATGTTTGTAGTGATGTCTTGTCAAGACATCCAAACATCAGTTAAACATAATTTAACTGATGTTTGGGTATATATTATTTTTAAAACCAAAACAACCTCTTTAATTCATAAAACAAAGAAGTGATGACATCCAGGGAAACACTTGACATATTGACTTGAATTAGAAATGCAGCTTGATTAGCTCCTACAGTGAAAGCGTTCCTTGTATGATGACTATAAATTGTGAAATTGGAGAACAGACAACACCCACTACACTATCTGTGAATGCAGCTTGCTGATGAGTATTTTGATTGCTGTTAAAATACAGCTTTGGGTTGAATGTGCTTGCAGATATCAACCGGCCACTTAGGTCGTTTCATTTAGTATGCTTGCGGTCACTGGCTGCTTGGGAGTTTTTTCAAGATTTTCTTTTTCCATTTCTAATTTGGGCGATCTTTGTTCTGTCTGCCAGAGACACAGTTGTGCCATGCTGATCTGAAGACAGACTCTAAAATAATGTGTATCTAACACTACAGAGAGCTTGTCTTATTCTTGCACAGAGAACTAAGGGCTGGTATCCATGACATCCCACAGCACTGCACTGATTTATAATGGTAGGGAGGAAAAAATAAGAGGCCAGGATACATCACTGAAACATGAAGGTATCGAATAATACTTTGCTCATGAATAAAATCATTAAAATAAGCTCTTTTATAACTTAGACCATAACCATGAATCTTGAGCATTTTATGATTAATGCTTCATCTATAAATTAAAGGTTTTAGATTTCAAGGTTTTCATTTATATATTTATTTACGTTTTTAGTTTTTTGTTATTTTATTCCTGTTTTGACATGTCAGATCACCTGAGGACACAAGTTTTGTTTGCTTTAACTTTTGAGATCTATTTCTTAGACAATCTAGTTTGGGCTGCACCACTGTGCAAACTAATGAAGCCTCAAAGGCTTTGTTTGAGTCATTAAACATGGAAATCTAACTACACAGTTTTCTTCTAATGGCAAACAATTACATGACAACAACCTGGCCAAGAAAATCAATGTCAATGAAAAAGAATATAGTTGCATTGTTTATGTTTCAGCCAGGGGGATTTCATGCCTGTCCAAATATTAGAAATGCTTGACTGGTCATTCACAAAAGTATGGAAAAAATAAATAAAAATAAAATAACAACAACAGCAAACCTGGCATCTGATATAATCTCACCCACATCTAGATATGGTTCATGATTAATTTCAAGAAAACATACAGTATCACTGTATAAAAAGAAATTTAAACTTAGTGATGGGCTGGGCCTTGTCATTTTTTTTTTCCATTACTACTGGTCACATGTATATGTGTACAGGCTTATACATTTCAAATCATGAATGACCCCAAACATGCTTCTGTGGAAAAATAGTCACGTCTCCCAACCTTCCTAAGTATTGGCACGCATACCCTCAATCTCAAAATCAGTTTTTAATTACAAGTAATTTGGGCCTAAATTAGCCTGCTATTCTCTGTCCAGTATTTGCCAACTTGAAACTCTCTTGAACTTTTTGACTATGATGCAGGACAGATGTGTATGTCTCATCCTGTACAAGAAAAGCTCAACTCAATTCAAAGAATTGATCCCCTATCCTGGACATACTGTATACAAATTAGGCTCAGTAAAATAGTATTGGCAACAAGATACTGGATGATTTATGTAACATAATATTAATCATATCCACAATTTATCATTTTAAAAAAGACATTGGGTCAATTTCTAATTCTTTCTATGATTCTTTAATAGCAGGCTTGCCAAATATTCCCACATTTAGACACTAAGTACCTAAAATGCCACTACTATTGCATTTAATGATGGAAATTACAAATCACTTTACTGATTTGACCAGTTTTGTATAGTTCAGTTCAAATATCTGTAGTCACTTACTATCAACTGTAGTTTGTTTACTGTTTTTCTAATGCACTTCAGTACATACATGAGAAGCAATCCTATCGCTGTTCACAACTCAGTAATTAGTTCAGTCTGTTGGTGGTTCAAACTGTTATGTTCAGTTCACTACAACAATGATTCAGTATAGTCAGTTCAGACTGTTAAGAAGAAGATTGTTATATGGTAAAGATTTGCTCGTACATGTACTGAACACTTGCAGCATTTTTGAAGCACGTTTTGGTCTTAGTAATCATATTCAGTCATATTCTCTCTGAGATGTATAAAATGGAAAATAGTTGTAAAGTACAACTACTTCAAATTTGTACTTAAGTACACTACTTGAGTAAAGTTACATTCTACCACTGAAAATCATCATAGTTTAGCCAAGTTTAGTTTGGTCAAGACAAGAAGGCCACATAAATATGCATACAACCTCAAGATGTCACACATTTGAAAAACATGCACCTGGTCGTGAGTGATAGGTGACACGGTCTGGTTAATGTTCAGAACAAATCAATAATGATTAACAGAAGGATCCCACAGCAGTACTGTATGTTTGAGCCAGAGCAGCAACACTAAGCAAAAACTATGTAGAACAGGCCTTGCCACACTGACCTCGAAAAGTAACTGACTGGTACAGTAAGTTTATTCACTGAAATGTGGTTAGCTGACACAGCATCAGTCTATATGAGAAATGGGACCAACTGTATGTTACATGCATCAAAAAAATTTACTCACCAACCTATTTTGAATTGCATTATATGCACAAGGCCATTATTCTATGTATGTAGTTGTGTATTTAGTCATCAATAGAGATGAAAGATGCTACATATATATTTTTTCCTCGCTGAGATGAAAATGCTTGGAATTTATATGATAACCATCTATGGAGGAGTACTCCATGTTTGGAAACTTTACCCATTTGAGGCGCACTTTGTGAGTTCTGAATTGCCTGTTGACACTGTGAAGTGAGAAGCAGGGAAGAGGAGTTATTGATGACATTTCTAGTAGTCAATGGTATGGATTCCATTACGTGTAACATCTATCCTGCTGCAAATTTAAGATTTTGAACTTCCCATTGCCTTTAACTACTCTTTACTTGTATCACAGGGCATTATTATTTCAAATTAAAAGCATCAATAAAACAAGTGATAGAGAATGACTTTTACACAGAAATATCTTCTCAATGTAGACACCTCACCTAAACGTGTGGTTGTCCAGGGAGAAAAGATTGTTTTTTTGGTGAATTATTTTAATTGTTTTGCATCTTTTTCTTATCACGGTGCAAGCTGACATTATTGTTTACATTCTTTATGTTACATCTGTCAATATCTCCCCTTGCTTGATATGGTGATTTTATTATAATGCCTGTCATTCCGATCTCTGTAGTGACATTTCATTAATTTTAATTGGAATAATTTAATTCACACACTATTACTGTACTGTTTACTCAAGTTTACTCTTCCTCCAGTTTTACTGTCCAGACTTGTGACAGGCACTCTTGATCTTGTTTTGTGTGTGCATGTTTATTTTTTTTGTTGCTTTAATTGCACTGTATAGTCATTTTATCGAATCATTGTACTATATAGATATACTGTAGAGTTCAGATGTATAATTTTATCAAGATGTTAACATGGCAATGGTGCACATGTGAACACCTGCAGCGAATGGGTATTATTGGGTCCTCCGCTTCGGTGGATTGACTCATGCACTAAAGTATATTTTGTTGCAGTAGGTCAACTGTGATAATGCTTCATTTTAAAATTGCACCTTGGTACACTTCCTGCAGCCTTTGTGCAATCCATATGAACACCTCAAGTAGGATCTGTGAAAGTCACATTTTGCCTACCTTAAAAAATAGTCCAAATCCATTATGGTAGACCTTGGGACTTTATATTATCCATTGGTCAGGCTAAGATGCTTAAACATTAGCAATCTAGGGGACCAGGCAGCTGGACTGCAGTCATGGAGCACACAATGACTTCCCATTAATAGGTTGGGGAGCGTCAGGAGAGCCCACCCTGAGCAGAGATTTCCATGTGGATATGGCCTATGGCACAGGGGTACCTGCCCCCAGCCATCTGCACTGATTTGACAAATGATTCTATATCAAAGGCCTCTGCACTGATTTGGGTGGTAATTGATTGGAAGTGAGGCCCTCAAATCCCTGATTGGTTTAGCTGGATGTAGGAGGGAGATATGCTGTGGCAAGTGAGAGGAAAGGACAGCCAGCGAGAGAGAGAGAGAGAGAGAGAGAGAGAGAGAGAGAGAGAGAGAGAGCGTACAGTGCAGGAGATCTAGGAAATATACAACACAATTCTGCCTCATTTGCACTTTGAGAGAATTCAGAATAAAATTTTGTGAGGTATGCAATTTTTACACACAATATGCATGGTAGATTTTTTACAGAACCACCCATGTCATCTCTGTGTTTCTTTTTCTAATGCAACTGTCAGGATATCCAATTTGTTAGTGTGTCCATGAAGATTGGATTTCACCATCCAAAAAGAGGAATTTGGTTAGAAATGGAATATTATTGATTTGTTCCACGTGGAGGTGTGGTCTGATGCAGATATATGAGCATGGCAAGTTGGCTGAGAGGGAGGCATGCATTATATATTCCTTCATCAATTTCCCCTGAATTTTTGATGCTATTAACCCTTGTTGTGGAAATTGTGTGACAAGAGGGATAACATCAAACATGGAGGCTAGTGATTCCCCTGAGGGTTACCTCAACCTCACAAACCATAATAGAAAGAGCACTGCATGAAAGTGCACACAGACATGAATGAATGATATGCTGAATACTTATTAAATCTATGAAATGTAATCTGTTACCCATCTTTATGTTGGGCATAAATCTGAAGGTTTGAATATGTCATTGAAAAGTACTTTTGAAGCAGTTAAACATACTCTATAATGACATCAAATACAATGTGGGATTTTTTTTCTGTCAAATTACCACTATAATGTGAATTACTATGTGAATTGTATTCATATTTATTTATATAGTATTTCATTCATGGCCTTAAAAAGCATTTAAATATTTAAGCTTGCATAATATTAACCATGCAGTGACCAGCAATTCAAGTTATCCAACCAGTCATGTATTACAGTATGTCATTGTGGACATTCTGCAGATAAGCCCAGAGACTGTAGAGCAGTGATGCTACGTACATATAGGCCTACTGCCTTTATTACACAGCAGGCTGGCTGCACCGCATACCTTTTACCATTTGACACAGACATGTAGTGTTTGCTAGTGACAGATGCTGCACAGTACTGGTCCCAGAGGTCACAAATGACCTTTTGGATTGTCTTTTTTCCAGTCACAAAGAATTATTTGTTTGACGATGGCCACCAATGCAACCCCAGGCACCCTGATGGAGCCGTGGGTTGTTGCTGCTTGTCTTCTGAGATCACATTTACCTCAAATACATCGTGTGTGTGTGTATGTGTGTGCGAGGGGGGTTGAGTGACTGAATGTGAGTGTATGTGCGCTTGAATGTGCAAGGACGTGCATGTGGACGTACATGTTCAGGAAGATGCCTCACTAACCACCCATAGTCTGCTTGATGCCTTTAACTAAGCTTAATTGCTGCATGACTAGCCTCTTGTTTTGATGCCAGAGGGATTTTCTTTTATTATACAGAATGAATCATCATTAAGATGTGCTTATTCAGTGGCCATTTCTTGGCTTAAAAATGCTGCTGCACACAGCATCTCTTAAGTATTTTATCTGTGGCAATCAGTGTGTTTACATTAGCATCCTGGTCGAACTTCACAGGCTAAAATGTGCTTCAAGAAGCAGCATGTCTGTCTAGCATGTCCATCACTCAACTTTTACATTGTTAGGTGACTTTTCACAGAAGAGGTTCTCATTCTGTTTGGAAAATAAAACTGTGAAATGGCATCCTGGAGTTGCACGGCTTTAGTTTACCTTAGCAATTTCAGAGCTGGCAGGAACAGGGTGCAGTGCAGGCCCCATACTGTCAGAGGTGCTTGATCCCCACCCCCATCCTTGCCCTCTCCATCTGTCACCTAACTAGGTTGCACTGTTCACATAGACACATAACATGTACTTGTGCATGCATTCACACACATTCTTACACACATACAGACACAAACACAATCATATCGGCCAGAACACTGCCCTCAAATTACAAAGAACTCATAACTAACTATTTACTATATAACATGTAGGATTTTTATTTTGTTTTAGTTATATTGTCGAACACAGAAATAAACATGCACTGAAATGTGGTATTTCATAGGTTTCTGTTTACCACCTGTGCTACAAATGTGATTCTACAATTTATGTACAGAAACATGTATGTATACTGTACGCACATCCCTGTTCACATTTCATTCCTCTCCTGTTGTGCTACAGTATAATGAGAAACTGTTATTTATGCTGTAGATTCAGAAGAAAATCTTGTGAAAAACCGACACAATTTTCTACCGCCTGAAGCCTAGTGTCAGAAATATGATCTTACCCTCACCTCTTACCCTGACTGCCATACTGTAATGATGCTCTGAGGTGAGCCCACTCATCAATTATTCACAGAATGCAAGATTTTCACTCTTTATCTTCGTGCCAGCTAGAGGAGACCATTTAAGGAAAATAGAGGAGAAAATAAAAGAAAAGAGAGGGAAAAAAGCAGCAAGCCGCTTGGCGGATGAATAAGAGAGTTTGCGGTGGACAGACAATGCTTTCGATGTGAGTTATAATTGTAGTTTAACAATGTGCGGACCTCTGGGATTTTCAGTATGCAATATATGGCCTTTAGACTAGGATCGCTATGGAAACCAAAGGCCCTGAACGACCTGCAGTGCCCACCCACTCGGACAGCCGTTAATCATCTTCGCTCAGATCCTGGCACTGCAGAATTTGACCAATGTGTCAAGAAGCAATTATATATACTTAGTGCTCGAACACCCAATCTCCTCCCTCCCCCTCCTCGCTCTTGCTCTCTCACTCTCACACTCTTAATATAATCACAGAGCAGTCAGTTTAAAAGCCCTCTGTTCATTTCACTATCTATCCAGGGGATGCACACAATGCAGATGAAGAGAAGTGTAAAAAGACAGAGGATATTCTATTCTGAGAGCCATTATAATCTGAATATTCTTTTCATATAAATCATATCCAGCCATTTACTCATTTTACCAGCCTCCTGAGCTGACTGACATACTAAATTAGCCCAGCTGGCCCATTGCATTCGCTGCACATATTGGGTTGGTGCGGATCATGGAGACTAATGTGAGCTGACTAGAGGGAGATTATGTTCCGCTGCTAACAGCTAAAACGTGAATAACACTATCCGCAAACCCACGGTGTTCCCCCATTACATCAGCCCTGATCAGCTGTGTAAGAATGGAAAGAGAGCAAGTCAGAGAAAGAGAGAATGAGACGGAAATGCGGCAGCCAGAAATAACATAGACAAACATACTTTGTAGGGCTGCAGAGAGAGACATGTTCCTGTATTCTAGATTGTGTCAGACTGTAATTTCTAAGAGCGACCTGAATACGAAAAGTTCAGGTCCTATGTGAAGGACATGCAGTGTTGTTTTGCATTGATAGACTTCCATACAAATATTGATTCCCTTCCTTGTGATTTCCCAATGACAGACATGGGGAGAGGGGTATCGTATTTTATTATTATTTACTGTCCTACCACCGTGTGCAGCTTTCAATGCCACCAAAGTCATTTTAGACAGCTAGCTGTGCATTAGCGATGTAGAGCGGTGTTAGGCTTTGAACAGTTGATGACAGGCTGTCAGACAGCTTCCATCCATTGGGCTCCTTTTACCAAGGTCCACTCTTGCAATAAGCCACTCTCCACCATACCGGCCATTCATCCAGAAAAGGACACAGGCATTTATGACACATTTGGTGCTAAGTGAACTGAAATTGTGTGAATTTCACTACATAGCACATTATCACATTTGCAAGAGGCATGCTCCAGGAGCATGAACTGAAGGGGAGAGTTACTTCAGTCAGTGTGTGAAAATTACTTGAGACTATCAGAGTGAAGTGATGACTTTGACTGTGCATGTAGAGGGCTAATTAGCATTGAATAAATCTGCCCTTCTCGCCTCATGTCAAATAAATGTTGAATCATAACGAAAATCCAGAAAGAAAGTAATAGCAGGAAGACATGCTTTCAAGAAATTGTTGTTGTATGAAATGAAAACATTTTCTTTTTAGAATCACTGATAAACAAGAAGAAGGGTCTCAACAGAATATGGAGTTATAAAGTTATATAAATATGAAATGTAAAAAGACACACAAACAAATCCTAATGAGAACATTAAAATATCTGCAACTATTTCACATAATGTTGTTTGTCCCTTGCCTGAAAGCAAGTTGGAGCTTACCTTATGAGGACAAATGGGGGGAGGTGAGTTAAAAGACTTCTCCGGTGTCTGGCTCAGGTTCTACAAGAAAAACACATTATCAGGGACATGTTTTTAGTGGAGGGCATCTCCCAGCAAATCTTCAGTGACGGAAGTTGCAGCTTATTTCCTGGTCATTTCCATTAGCATTTTTGCAATATATTTCAGAGGGGTTAAGCGACTCTCAATCAACAAGCAGGTCTTTGCCGGCCACTAATCCAAGACCACAGCTTTTGTTGACAGTCATATTTTAAATCTTTATCTTGCCAATATCAACTTATTGTACGTCATGTGAGTGGGTATAGTGATGTATTTTATTTTGTTTTCCAGTTTCCCCTTCCTTCTATCCCTCCATAAAGATTAAAAATCCTTCTTTGTCAGAAGATTTCACTGAACATATGTTCAGCCTTTTGCATACACGCCTGAATGCATTTTTTTTAGGTTAAATGATTATTACATTGTTAATACACCAATACATCACTCAGATACAAAAAAACACCATTAAAAAGCAGATACAAGGTAAGTCAACAAGCCAACAACAGATGGTCCCGCTGCTTGTGATTATGCAAAGATCCAAAGTATTTGCATACTCACAATGCCATCATAAAAAAGAAAACAAGAAGGCATCTTGAGCTGACCTCAGTGAGAAATTAAAAGAGCAATGGGTGAGGCAAACCCAGCAGGGAAGTGGATGGGCTCTGCAAACTTCTTTGGGAATCTACCAAGGGCCTGCCTCCTGGGAAGGCCCTGTTGATTTCCAAGCAGGTGCTTTCAGTTATGCCCTCATATCCAATTATGTGCCTGTGGTATGTCTGATGCTCCCTGACACTATTAATGGCTGCCTTATGGTATCACCAGGACAGATGAGACACTCAACTCTCCAGACTCTTAACATCTATATTTCATTGCAACGTCGAAGGAGAACACCTCACTGGCCATGGCAACTGAAAGAGAAAAAAAAACAGCCAGGCTTTCACTGCATAAACACCATGTCATGAAATATAAATGAATAAATGGGCCTTGCTGGGACGATGGAATTAGTAGACAAAATTTTCCCTTCAGATTGAGTAGGCTATACAACCATGATATATTAATTGATGTGACAAATGAACATGACTTATTTTCTTTGGGGATAAGAGCAGGAAATTTGTTTCTGTGTATGTTGCATGCATGTGGGCTAGATGGTATGATTTCTAGAAAGGTAAACAGAATGACCTTGATTCCAAGCAAGGCCTCCAAAATTGTGACTTACAGTATATATTGCAAGTTGCTGATTTTTATGGGAATGGATGAAAAACTGTCCAAACAGTCCAATTAATTATTGCCTAAATTACAGCTTTAACAATATGCAGATGATTCTGCCATGTAATCAAGAGTAACAGTACTGTACAGTAACTAAACAATTTTTATTTTATTCTTTTCAAATTCAAATGTATTGTATATATGTTTCTATATGTGTGTTGCATGAAGGGGCTACAACACACATTCCACTGGTCCCCCTGAAGAGTCACATATGCATAATATGCTTCTATCTAATATTTTACATTAGGTACTATTCATTTAAATCAATAATATATTTTTTTCATAATAGTTCATGTTAAAGAAAATAACAAATGCATAGCCAGCTTGACTGTCCATCTCTTCTTGGTTTCAGTGCTTTAGTTCATATAAATAAAGGGGCTGTCCAAGCTTGATACTAGTCATAGATAATCTAAATCCCTTTCCCATTCTTGGACACACACACAAACACAGCACATAGCAAGATCTCCCCAGGCTATAATCATTGTTGTTTTATTTGTTTGCCTTTTTTTGTCATTACAATCTCATTTTATTCTTTGAACAGAACAAAACATCACTTTTCACTTAGGCCATGTTCCTTTGTCACACTCCAGTATAACACACACACATAAAGGTAATCATTAATCATTAATTTTTCATCAGTGTGGAAACCATGCAGCTTTGTGAGCAATAACTCATACTCCGTGTTTTTACAGGAAACACAAATGTGATGATGATCATGTAATCAGGAGAGAAATCATAAATGGAAAAACATGTAAGAAAAAAAACCTGTCATTTTTCAACTCACCTTTGGTCTGGAACATTTTACATCTGATAAGGAAACACTATTGACAAGACTTGTAACAGGGGGCCTTGGATTACACCACATATTGATGTTTTTGTCTTTTCAGAGTGCTTGGGGTGGTTATTGTAATTTGATGAGATCCAGAGAGACCAATGCTATGATATATAACAAATTTATTTTCTGAGGAAATGGAAAGATAAGTGAAACATGATATTTCTTTGTCTGATTTCTTGGAGACATCTTTTCTGCTGTACCTTAGGTTTGTTTTCCTTCAGTATAATTCTTATCCTTTAAGTCTTAATTATGTACTGTATAATACATACAGTATTTAGGTGAACCTTCAGTACAATGTAGAACTAACCAAGAAGCAACTTCAGCCATCTTGCTTAAAAAGAATATTAGCCCAAACCTTGTTTAATTTGCTCTCTGTTTCTATGTGCCAGATGTAGTATATAGTAGTCTGGTCACATTCAACAAGCCAACTTCCCCAACAAACCCCATGAAAAAAACAAGAGCACTATTCAGTGCTGAGTGGACAGGGACTTGTGGCACATTTGTGTTTCCAGCCCCATCAGCTCAGCCTCCATTCTCCACACACAGAAAAGGAGGCTTTATGCTGTCATCTTCCCTGGTTCGCTCAAAACTGCCATGCTACATTTAGTAAACTGCATTTCCAGCAGCTAGTTACTGCTTTTCTAGCTCTGTTTGCCACCCCGGCATTGTTTCCCCCCTCCCCCCAATAAAACATAGTTCTCTCACTAGGATTAAAGGAGCAATGTAGTTCAAGGATTATCAAATTCCTTTGATCATGTGACTGCCATTTTTTTTTTATATCTGCAGCACATAGCATCAAATATATTCTCTTTTTCTTGCCTTCTGTCTCTATCCCTCTCCATGGATTTCCCTTTGCTTGATGGTTCTCTCCAGTGTGAGAAGACCTCTTGACAGGCAGTGAAAGAAGAGAGTGTAACAAGTGTAAAACACAAGTGCTATGCACGATAAAGCTGCCTTGTGCTGAAGTTTGATTAACACTTTTATGACATGTAAGAAGAATAAGATGCATATTTATTGTAAAAATAGTCCTGTATAGTTTTTCTCAGTTCACATTGAGCTACTCATACGTTTAATGTTTTCCCCCTTTTGAGGCAATGCCACAGATGTTTTGAGAATAAAGAAAGCGACCATAGATTATTTGCCTTTGAAACAGGAAGTAAGGTTTCAGATGCCTCAACCCCCCACCGCACCCCAAACTGCACCCCACTGCTGTTCATTAGCAATTTCTGAGCCTTGGGCTATTTTGCAGTGTTTCAATCCCTGCATTATTATTATTATTTTGTGGCTGACTTGGACATGCAATCAAAAGGACACGCAATATGTGCAACACTTGTATCGCAGAGCAATGCCTTTTCCATGATGCCCAGACTAAAACGCTATAACTGTGAGCCAGGGGATCCGTGGCTCAAATTTAGTCAACATACCTCAAATTTTTTCTTTATCCTCATTGTACGATCAGCCCCTATTAATGTCATTGCCAAGACAAAAATGGGACAAATCAAAACAGTTATTTTGATGTGGCTTCAAGCAACACAACATTTCAATGTGAATGGCACTCGCGAACCTTGAATCATTATAAGGCGTGGTTTCGGGCAAAAAAAAGCCCATCAAAAAATGATTGAAAATCATTTTAATGGGTAAAAACCTACAAGGCTTTCATACTGTCTGCCTGCCATGTTATTAGATAGACCATGTCAGTCAAGCTGAGGAACACAGAAACAACATACAGACAGGCTGACAAGACATAAGCATGCTGCCTTCCATCTTCCTCCCAGCTTGGCATGTTTATCTAGTTTTCCATGCGAGCTTAGTTCAGTACTGTGCATATGCATACAGAATGATGAAGGTTCAGGAACTAGTGCCTGAAGGAAGCTGCACATATAGCACAAGCTCTTTGAAATTGTGCCAGGGTGGGCCTCATTTGCAAAGCAATTTGACAACAAAAGTAAAATACACTACAACTTCAAACCAAATTCTCGAGATGCCAACTGCTACGGCTCTGCAGTTTGCTCAGAGAGGGAATTCAAGAGGGTTACATCCGGTGTCTTGTGTGTGTGCATCTGACATGGCTTATTTGGAGACCTAGCATTGCACCAATGCAATGTCATGATTGCTTTGGCAAGGAAAGAGGGCCTAATTTACATGAGAGGGAGTCCTAGAGGCACATAGGAGCTTGCCTTTGACCAAGGTGCCAACAAGCCTGCAGAAAAACAATGTAATTACAACCTACAAAGCTGCTGTGTTTAGAACAAACTGACTCTTAATACAGCAAGACCACATACTAGTAAATCAGTCAGTCTTCCAAATGGGCATGACTAAAAAATGTGGTAATGCTACAATATTCTGTATAATGGTTGGATTTCATTCATTCCTAAACACTCAAATCAGTGCAGAGGCCATTTTAGATGAGTTTATATTTAGTTTGTTTGTTTCATGTTTGAATTTATTTTATGTAAAAAAAAAATGTCCAGTACATTTTATTCTCCTCAGGTAGACTGGAATCCAATGCAAATCCAACATTAAGCAGCCAGTCACTATCCACTCGATCGCCAGTCCTCATTCACTGGAGATTTAATGTTTGCTTTATTTTTTCCCATCCCTGTGATTACGAACGGTCTCTGGTTCCGTGGATTGTTTCTACAAGTGCAATATTTCTGTGGATTAACCAGAACAGGATTTCATACTATGTGGGTTTATGATATCTACAATATGTTGAGGAAGCTTAATATTGTTTTTATTTCCTGTACAACTGCTATGACTTTGCATTAGGAAATGTTGTTTACAGAAACCTGATTCCCACAGAAAAGGCACACAAGAACAAAATTTGACAGGCTGATACTGTCTTAAATTGAGCAATAGAGCTGCTCTGTACCACAATACAAGCGTGGCATATTTAGTGGCTCAACAAAGGTTTATAAATCAATTCTGTGCCCATTGGGTCACACAGTGTTTCTATTTTCTTTTAGTTGCAAGCTTTTCTATTTCGACTGTCAGTATAGTACATGACCTTCAGCTGAGGAAGGGGCCAACCTGATTTATTTTTTAATATTTGACCTCTGACAAAAGCCACATGTCTACACCTGGTATGCACTCTTACTGAAGTTCAGGCTTTACCTCAATACTCAACAAAAACAACATGTATTAAACATAGCATTTCTTTCCCAGTATGGTTCATTTGAAAAGAATGTTTCTGTTAAACTGTATACATAATTTAAAAAAAATTAAGTTGAATTATGTAATGTGAATTGTTATGTGAATTAAATAAAGACAGAAATGAATCAGAAAGATATGATGAAACATGTTGCTGCTTCATGTTGCTGCATGTTGAGTCTACTGCTGTTACAGCTATTATACACTATTATAGTCATATGGTTTTAGCAGAATGTCAGTTTTTCACATTTCTCTGACTGAAAACATGCATGATACTAACAGAAGAAAATATTCATGTAGAAAAAACTCAGTTTAACCTACAGTAGGTCTATGTACATTACATAATTAGATCCAGTGGATAGTGTCAAGGCAAAGTGTAAAACAGCATTATTTGCTGGCTGTAATCACAGATCATAATGGGGAAAAACTAATTTGGAAATGATCCGTTTGTTGAAATAGTGAATTAAGTAATACATTCTGAAGCAATAATCAATCAGTGAGAATCATGGTAGCATGGTATTACAAACAACCAGATTTTTGCTGATTATTTCTGTAACTGTCTTAAACGAGTTATGTAAATTCCCTGATTTATAAGGAAAGGGGTCTCCTTGGATTAAGTTGGATATAATTATGTATGTATTTAGAAATCTGTGATTATTACAACACTGTCAGAGTCTAAAACATGAGCTAACAGGCAAACACTGCAAAATCATTTTAAAATTGTTGCTCAGATAGTTTGGAGAGGAGGGGCTGTTTGATACAAATTGAGGCCACGAGACGAGAGACCGTGTGCTGAAAAGCTCTTTAATCCAGTAATATTTTGGGTGACTTTCTAAGATAAATACTTTGGCATTGTCTTGATGAGAGAGCCTCGGCTCATTTAAGTGTCTTTGGGATCCGGATCAATCCACATGGCGGGAGACAGACTTGTACACTTGACCATATAATGTGGTATGCTTGTCACAACCCGGAATGCATTTCTCTCTTCAAAGTATATTTCTTGGCCTGCTCTCGTCACTCACTCCCTCTAACCAATTTGTCATTCTAAGCCTAGCCTCACTGCTGCCAGCGCCTAGATGATAGCAGTGGGCCTCTCTGATCCAGGCAGTGGCTAGGGAGCAGGCCAAGTGTTACGCGAGCCACTCTGGGACACCAAGCAGTCACTTCTGCCGGCTGATGCACGCCTCCACGGCCGAGAGGAACTGGCTTTGCAGATGCTTTCAATTCGACACAGAATGGAGCTCATCTACTTTGTGAGGACATTTGCTTTGTGTTTGTGCACTGCATTTGTGCTTGTTTGTGTATTTTGTGCGCAAGTGTGCATGACCACGCATGTGTGTGTGTCAGAAAGATTAAGAGAGGTCTGTGTGTGTACATGTGCATGACTGAATATATCTGTGTGTGCTTACATGAGAGTGTGTGAAGCTGCTTTTTTATATAAAGACACAATTATCCTGAAATGAGGCTGAGCTTTTTTTCCCTTTTTTTGGTTCGCAATTATAGTATCCGTTAAGTTCTGATGACCTACTACTTCTCTGCTGATGTCCTTTAGAAATCAGTCTGGTCACCATTATCCTCCATTGGTAGACGTTCCTCTCAAGAGCAAGAAGCAACACAACACTGTTGTCCTCACTTCATTATTCCTGTTTTAAACAACCATTAATGCCCTCATTCAAATGCTTGGGTGCCGCTTTGCTGTTAAGCTTATCAGCAACAGTCAACCAATTCACTACTGCAGTTCTCTCTCTAGTCGGGTGAGCAGAGCATTAAGTGTATTCAAAATTACATTAGCTGCACATTGTTATTGACTGCTTCTCACGGTCAGGCAAAACTTTATTTTGATAAATGAAAATAAATGCCATCTTAATAAATTAAATTACCCAATGCTTGTGCTATGCATTAGCAAATCCACATATGACTTTTCATTTTACTGCCTATTTGAGTGAAGGGGTCAAGAATAGTAAATATCTCAGCAGCTTTGATTTAGGTGATACAAAACAGTGCATTTGAGAAACAAAAGAACATATGCTAATACTAATCATCTTCTGTTTTTCAAATTACAGGAAAGCTTCTCTGAGCAGTCTACTCTCCTCTCTAGCAGAGGTGCTCGACTTTGACCTTTCAGACCCCTGTGTTTTTATGTTGCAGCCTTTTGCAACCATATTTAGGATTAAACTATGCATGGCTAATGCATTTCCACAGGACTACGTGTGTTTATCTTTAGCACATAGACTGTCACCCACCATTCTGCACCCAACAATCAGCTCTCTGAAAATAGACCAATTCATTCATCTGCATGAGAATTGAGACTTGAAGTAGCTCGTTGAATGCCTAGCCTGAGCTTTCTCGTTAGACATTGATACCCATCTCACAAAGCAACACCAGCCTTTTATCTGTCTGAGCGTGATTCAGTATTTGATTGGGAATGAATCTAGAAGGCTCCAATCAGTTTCCCTTGTATGAGCACAGTTAACATGTGTGTGACTGCTCCTTGAGCACTGATGGCAGAGACATGTGCGATTAGGGCCAGAGCCCAATCAAACCAGCTGTGTGCCATTCTCCCCATGGCACTGGTTGTGCCAGGCATGTGTTCCACACTACTAGCAGGCAGAGAGGCCTTGACCAAACCCCCAGTCTGGGGAGTTACGGCCACACATGAACCAGGACATGTAGGCAGATTGGGGATTTAAACATTTTTCAGAGACAGAGCTGCTATGCAAGCAGAAATAATCTCATTGGTTGCGTTAAACCTTAGCGGAGAGTTTTTCTGGCCAAGCAGAAATAGGCTGCAGGAGCCCACTGTAAAAGACAGGGGGTAATACAGTAGGTAACTAATATTAGGAATCCCAGTGCTCTTCCTGAGTAAAATAAGCACTTAAGCCATACTTAAGATTTCAAGTCACCATTTCATGTTTCGTATTTATATCGTTCAGAGCATTTCAGTTAGCTAGCTTTTGCTCTGAAAAACATTAAGATTATATAAACCTCAGCAGTGGTCTTTATTCCTTTAGTCTTGAATAAAATACCTTGAATAAAATTAGGTAGTCAGATATACCTTATGTAACATATTTTAAATCACATCACATTTAAATTAAAATCAAATGAACTAATAAAAAATAACCTTCATAAATAATCTTTTTTTTTTTCCATTGAGTAAAAAACAACTAAACTCATATTGAATAGGCATTAGCCAGTGCATTCATCCTTTTGGTGATGGTTAATTGCTACAATAGGAAAATGTCTGTTTTTGTGAATGCATGTCTAGTCTTAATATAACATGACCCTTACTTTTTCAAATGTAATTTCCACAAAAAACATCATCTTCTATTCACCCCATAGCTAGACACTGGTATCTAACAAAGAATAGTTCATAGTAGTCTCTTAAACTCAGGTATTACATTCTCTACAGCCCAACCAAGACGGAACCTCACATTCCCAGTACCAACTTCCCATTTTGCAGTCAGTGATGATAAACATTAACTAAATAATTCATACAGAGTATATGATTTACATGAAGGAAACAGCTTTTATCTTTCTTTTTAAAGCAATTACCATATAATTAAACAGTAAATACACATACACAAACACATACTACAATACTGTGTTCATAATTTAAGCCACAATCCTTTAACAAATAGAATATTATGCTCTGCAACACGCCATCACATACGCTACAGTAGCACACTTGCCAGTGTTTTTTATTTAAGCCTTTACAGCTATTCATAAACACAAATTACTTTCTGTTACAGTCTTTTTTGAAACCACTGGGGGTGCCAAAGTCAGACATTTTCTAATTCTATAAATAGTAGTTTTAAACATATAATATTCACTAGGTTAAACTGTGGGTTTTTTGGACTTTCAGATTCAAAACAGCTAAAGATCTGTGCTTAAAAGGGGTATTTTTGATATCTGCATTGTCTAACTACAATATGCCTCTGTATAACACACTTGGGGTCTGAGAGAAGTAAACTCAAAAGTGCAGTCATTTCGAATAAAATACTGTCTTAAAGACATGGTCAATAACTTGTGTTGAACAGGGATCAATCTGTAACCAATAGGTCCTCAGGCTGCTCTGTCAATCCCCACATGTGTTTCTATCATATTATGTTATGATGTTATGATCACGAATGGAAGAGCAAATCTATTTTTTTCTGTTTCATGTAGACATACATGAATTATGCAAATCTACGGTGTTACAAATGTACAGTAAATTGGTTTTGAATAGATGTTCTCGTTCGGCAGTCCAGACCTCCTCTGAGGATCTCACTAAAAATTGTGGTCTGGCTTCAGCCCCGCCCCCTCAGCACAAACCATTTTCTCTGAATGACAATGCCGAACAATCAGCCGGCGATCAAACTGAGGCACATACAAGGCCTTCTAAACACCTATTAGAGCTATCGATGACAGAGGCAGAGGTTATGACCATGGAATGGGGAGGATATTTGTGTCTCTCACTTCGCATTACTAGCATCTTTGGAAAAAAGCTTTATAGATTTGGACAGAGGCGAAAGAAGGCTGTATCAGCACCAACACAGAGAAACACATTAAGGGATCAGAACCCCAAAGGTCAATTGTGGCTGTGGGCAGTACTTTGTCCTCTCTGTTTATATTACACTGAAGCCAAGAGACACATGTGAAAACAAGTAATGATACCAGTTTTTTGTACATTTTAGAAGTATAAAGTCCTCAATATAAAATCTAACAGAAACTGAATCTTGTTCTTTATACTTAATCTACATTGTGTTAATATTTAGACATTCCTTTTTTCTGTGGCCTTAATCACATGCACATGACAATAGTATAATAGGTACTGATGTAACATAAAATTTAAAAAAAGGATGATAGTGGGAACACAATGTCAGAAAGCTTTTTGGTAAGCAACTCGCAACTTTATGAATTTATTCATCTTTCATCTGTCATATGACAGATGATCTCATATGTGACACAAGTATATAAAAATTGAGCACAAACACAGTTTTGTATTTCAATGTCTTCTGTAGAAAACTGTTACTAGAACTGCAGCTGAACTCTGCTGCCAAACATCATTTTAACACACAGTTTTTTCAAACCTCAATTACATGGCATGCTGTCATTAAAACAGCACATTGCTCTTGTTCAGAGGATGTAAACCTCTCCTTTTCAGGATTTAATGTCTGTTTTATATTTTCAGGATCTGAACAATAGACTTTGTGAGACTGTGTTGTGATTTACTTGTGTATTTTTTCAGGGCAACACTCACTGGTTGAGACAAATCCTTAATCCTTCACAAGATAATAATAATAATAATGTAATCCTTATTCCCAGATGGAACCATTTTCTGAAAAGACAGTTTTTGGCCCCGCAGAGGTTCTATTCAAGAAGAAGAGCAATGGGAGGTTATTTAAAATACACGGCAATTAAAATAAGACACACTGCCCAATCCTACCCACCATGCTAATCCTCTCTGATACAGATGTAGCTATTGTAGGGCAAAAGTTTCTCATTTTACTGTATCTATTGTGTATCAGTATATAATGTCGCACTCTTACTCTAACCCCAAGTGTATTTCTACAGAAAATGAAAATGTCTTTTCAGATGCCAGTAGGTGCAACTGGTGATCTGACTACCTGCAATTGAAGTGGCACAAGATTTTTGTTTCAAAACACCAAGTTTACAACAGTTTGGGGGAAAAAGGCAAAAAATATGGCTACAACAGCTGCTGCAGTGCTACTGTAGAATAAATGCAGCACAGATGAAAGATGATGAGTGCTTTTTTACTCCTGGACTTCACAAGAGTCTAAGAACACACACACTTGCACAGGCGTTCGCACAGAGAAGCGCATCCACAAAAATGCTAAACGCAGGCAAACACACGACTGAAGACATGTTGCTTAATGTTTTTCCTTGCTAATGTAAAAGACAACCAATTCAAGAAACAGATGGAATTATTCCTAACCGTGAAAACTGTTCATGACCACAATTAATGATGGTGAATAATCGTAATGAATGCTACACCATGTTCATGATTGCCATCTTGCTATCTGCATACAGGCTTGTAGAAAATGTTAGTTGTTATGCTAATCTTTCAAACAGAGATAAATATAGATGAGCAAAAGCACATGTATGAGGCATGTCAAGCTTATGTATACTGCATATTGATTTCTTTTTCTTTGATTTGCTTTCTTTCTTTCGGTTTTCTATGTATTTCATTCTCATCTTTTGCTTTTTGAAAGGCAGTCTCTCTAAATCCAATACAGTTTCTCTCAGCGTGAGGCAGCTTCAAAGCCCTGCTCTGTGGTCAGGCCCGTCGATCCTCTCACCCACCTCCTGGTTGTTTAAGAGAGCAAAAGCACAGCAGTGCAGTTTCTTAAACACACAGATCCACCCCAGCACCAACAGAGGTGCCGCTGTTTGGCAAAAGCGCCCCCGCCCCTCTCCTCACCTTGGACTCTGACACTCTCCCTCCTCTCATTACCCACCCTCCTCCATAGACCTCATTATACCTGGATACTCCTCTCTCGCTCTCCCTCTCTCTCTTCCTCTCTCTCTCTCCACCCCTCTCTCATACAATTTATCTGTCGTTGCCTCTCTCACACTCACTCACCCTCTCCATTCCTCTACCATCATTTACCTTTTTCCATCCCTGGCTACTTCAGCTGTCCTCGCTCTTCACCCGGCACTCCAGCCTGATGTCCTGTGCCTCCCCTCTATCTTTGCTGCAACTCAATCCCTATCGCCGCCTCTGCCTTTCGCCTCACTCTCGATGTAAAGTGATTGATGCCAAGCCTGGGCTCTGGGCCATCCCTCCAACCACACACGCAGGGACATCACACTGAACCCAGAGGGGATGCCGTTACCTCAGAAGGGGAGTTGAGGTGGAGGGTGGCTATGGAAGACGAACAAGCCGTGCCCACCCATGTCTGAGGGGAGGCAGGCTTGGGGGGCCCCTTGGTGGGGAGCACGAATTGGTACACTGAAGTGCTCATTATGGCTCTGTAGGGACTGTCCTGCGGGGCATCCACTGTGTGGCTGTGGAGCTCATTACGCCAGGCAGCCACGGCGATTGAGGCACCCAGAGGCAGCAGGGCTCATTGCAGAGATAAGAAAGGGGAGGGCAGCCCCGATTACCCTTAATCAGAGGCACCTGTAGACAGTCAGCTCCTCCCTCCTCATTTCCTTCCGTTAAGCCCCCACCCCTCCCAACGCGCATGCACACTCTTTCTTGCTGCTGTAATTATTGCAATTGCTTCTCTTGACTTTCATTCCTGAGCACGAAGTTGCACAGCTTGCCTTCTAATGAGAAACTCAAGCTATGATCTGGAGGTGTTATTTATTTATTTAATTACTTATTCAACACAGCATGTATAATGTCAATTATTTAAATTAGTGTGATTCTAGCATGCCGTGCTCTGCAAAGCTCTCCCTACTGTGCGTTATCGGTATTCGACTCACATCACACTCCTCATAATGGTGGATGGAGAGTTAATTAAGTTTTAATGTGACATGTGCACCAAACTGAAGAGATATAATTCAAATCAACTATTACTGAAATAGGAGGTGACACATATAGTTAAATTACATAAAAAATTTACCTCTGCAATGTCTGTAAAATGAAAAGGTAAATGGTTCAGACAGTACCCAAAACATTACATACAGTCTATGTAAACAAGCATGAATGGATTAGAAAGGCCTGGTTCAATATCATTCAAATGCAATCACAGTTTAGCTGTTTTAAATCAGTTGTATTGGTGCCGAGGAAGTCAGATTTCAGTAGTTGAAACTGACACTGGGCCAACTACTTCTAATTACATCATTTCAGTTTTTAGGTCAGCAGGAACTGTGGAAACCAAATTTTGGAGTTGATAATCTCATTCACCCAGTACATCACTTTTCCTCCACCTGTAACCTGATGTGAAACCAGTACTACCCTACGCTGAGAACATTGCAAACTCCTACCTAACAATTTGCATAATAAGAAGTGTTACTGTCAGTTGTTTGGGCAAATGTCTATTTCTAAGGATGACACAACAAACAAGTGTTGACTTTGATGTGAGTTAGAGGGTGCTAGCTAAAGTCTGTTTTAAGTGCTGCAGAGATGTACAGTAGGGATTAATAAAAACGAGAACGATGTGATGTGCATGACTGAACCACTTTTGTGATTCTCTCCTTCCTTGCACACCTCCCTTCAGGTGCTGAGACGTTCTTTGAAACCAACTGTCAAGCTGTTGTCTGTGCAGGCAGCATACAAAGAGTTCATCCAAAACCTGCACTTTATTTTTTGAAGCACTTGAATGGATATGTGGCAGGGCTGTTCTTATCACACTATTCATGTTATGTTTGAGACAACACTAACCATCATTAATCAGTGTTGTCTTCTGAACAGCGTAATATGAACCATGATTAGTTGTATTGTGTGTATTATTGTTATACATACAATACGTGCACAACATGTACGCCATAATCACACTACAGGGGAAAAGTAATGCCCAGTAATGGAATACTTAAATTATTATTCCTCTGTCAAATTACATTATTTCACATCACTTAATGGGTATTAGGAATTATAAAACCAAAAAAGCATAAACATTTAAACTCCTTAGCAGCTAAAACTCCCCACCCACATCCTTCTATCATGTCACCCAACAGATTCTGCCTCAATTAAATGAATACGCCCACTTACAAACTGGTATGTTGAATTTATGGTTTCCACCTTTACGGTATGCATAGACATTTTTAGGGATTAGCTTCAGCTTTTTTATTTTTAATTCACTGTTTTGAGCCTGTATCAGTACTAAAAAATATATTTTTTTAAAAATACAGTGATGTGGTTCAAAAAGCTATAATTTACTGTGCATTCTAAATGTAAATAATACAAAGGAATGGTAATAGGATCTTTGGTAAAACAATCACAACAACCAGCTATTTGACAAAAGAAACAGTTTATCATCACATAAATATCTAAAGAGTTTTGTCACTAATCATGGAACATGGCCTCATTATTTCAGCTTGATGAGCTGCCACACCTGACAGAAATATGACACAAATAACAATAACAAACGATTTGTGTTGAGATGCTGATCAGCTCATTCCCTCGGTGCCCAGTAGGAAGACTTACTTCACGGGCTACACAGTAGCTCCACCATGGGGGGAAAAATCAAGTTCAAAGAAGTTGTTGTCTCACAAACTGGAATAAAGTGGTGAAACATTCACAAAACATCCAGTTTTATACGTGTTTTATCTCCGAGTTCAGTTGATGAAATAGAACCGCCACACATTTTGTTTTGCCTGCAGTGGAAAGGCAAAAGGTGAAACAAAGAAAGCAAGAAATAGAAAACAGGCACTTTCAACGTGGAAAGATGTATTTTCAATCTCTGTCATGGTCACAAATCAAAATCCCCCAAGTTTTATGAAACATACCGCCCCACGAGCCTTCATTTGTACATCCTTATTCTGTTTGTAGTTATGCAACTCTGAAAACTAAAAGCTAAGGGCTTATGACAGAGTTACTGAAACTAAATTGTCATAAATTTCCGTTGCTTACAAGATGATGGATTACATTCATCAGTGCGAGGCCTCTAATCTAATCTGGAGCTGCACTCATCAAACTCCTCTTAGAGGAGGTGTGCGGATCTGGGATTACTAAATATGTCCTTGTTTTTCCTCCATTTTCAGCATGATCTAAAGCTAAAATTGATGTTAGATCAGCATGGGCACTTTGGAAATAATAGTCCTGATCTCATTTGTGCTCTGATGAAATAGCTATAAAAGACACTAACATCGAAACATTGAAACATGATATACTGAATTAGATAGAAGACATAGCTATCTAGCTATCTAGCTATCTAGCTATCTAGCTATATAGATATAGATAGATAGATAGATAGATAGATAGATAGATAGATAGATAGATAGATAGATAGATAGATAGATAGATAGATAGATAGAGTCAAGCAATTGCATTCCACAGATTTGATTTTCCTTGAACACTGTTAATTGTAATAAATGTGTTCTGTACTGCAGTTACATGTCTATGAAATGACTGCAATCTGGTTTTAAGTTTCAGCAGAAGTCTGCTATTAGGGTACTTTTTGGCTTTCCCTCTCCCTGCCCACACATAATGACACACTTGAGTTGTTAAGCCCGCTGTTCTGCATAGACCAGGGCCACAGTCCTCATACGAAATGACACTGGAGCATGAACTGTGGTGTAGTGTATTTCTTTTCTTCAGCCTGCCAGTACATTTGTTTTCATTAGATGGGATTGGTCAGCAGTCTAGGCCCTTGTGTCCAGTAATGAAGTGTACAATTGCAGGCCCATTATAGACTCACAGTGAAATAAATGATATATTGATCTTAAATATTCCACACTCTTCTGCCTCTCTGAACAGCTGTTACTGCCACCACACAAAAATCTCATTACACATCTTCTTTAGGGAATATTCAATGTACTTGCATCTCACTCATTGGGTGTAACTGTAGCAAATGTGATTCTACAGGTGCATGTGGCATGCTTTACGTAACATTTGTTAAGATATTAAGACGTTGAACAATAAGGCAACAGACTTGGTAAAGCAATCACGGCTAATGTAAAGCTGTAATGAAAACAAACTATACGCAGAGGTGCGACACTGAGCATTAATGAAATTACAGAGCTGGAACTCAGACTCAGACTCCTCTCTGTATTGTGCAATGAAACAGAACAGGACAGGAAAGCCACTGATGCATGCAAGTCACAGTCACAATTACTATTTCATTAAGGAGCTGCTACCATTGGCAGGCGTTCTCTGGCATTGTTGTGGGGAGGCTGGCACGGCACCGGAAGGGGCGCGGGGGATGAGGGTTGGAGGGGTCTGAGGAGGAAGAGGGAGCGATGGGTGGGGAGGAAACATGCTTTAATTTGGGTCATCTCCCAGTCTGCATGGGGTCGGGTGACAGAGCCTCCTCTGCACCTAATCTGAAAACACATATGTTGTACTGGGTATCCACCTGAATAATTGACCTAATTATTCCTGATACAAGAAGGAGGGGGAGTGAAAGACCAAAAAAAAAAAAAAATTAAATAGTTTGGCGTGTTAGTCCTACAAAAACATATTGCAGTGCATGCATGCAGGGAGATGGAGGCTACCTGTCAAGATGACAGGTTAGTCCTTAATTGCTTTAAAAGGGGGACGATGCACATGCTTTATGCTGAAGAGTGGAGTGTGGTTGTTGGGGGAGGGGGTCATCTTTGTTACCACAAACACACACACGCACACACTGAAGCAGACAGGCGCCATGAGTCAAGATGCTGGCTTGGATGCCACATTGCACCACGCTAAACAGCTCTTATGTGTCTCTCATGGCAACTTGTCATACTTACATACAACAACAACAATGACCTAAAGTTAAGAATCTCTAGTTAGACAGAGAGCAAAAGGTAAAAACAATACAAATGTTTTACTTACTACAAAAATTATCTTTTACTGTTGTGACACATTTGACTGACTTAAAAAAATTGTTGCCTTATGTCCTGTATAAAATTGAAGAAATGGTCACGACAGGATCTCTCTGAGACTAAGGATTACTAAGGGCTTGAGATTGTTTGATATACAAATGTACTGTATATGAAAACATTTCAAACCCACACTAATATTTGTTGTGGTAAAATAAGACGAAAATGCCAGTAGAAAGACAACAAAAGGGTAAGCTGGGAGCAACTCATTGCACAAATAGCTGGAATTATAGTTCATTACTGTTTATTTCTAAATTGCCTTGAGTTAGCCTGACCACTTCAACCATCACAAAACTGTGGCTGATGGTGGCTAATTTTTGCAGGTGTTATACTGCACTTTATTCATCTCACTTTATGTGTAACTGGTTATGTTAATAGGATTTCAACTCAATTTATTCAAGTGCTGATCAATGGCATGCAATCTCGGCACTTCATGCATTATGTATTTTAATGGAACTCACTTGCTTTATAGCTGAATGGCTAAAGGTTAACAGTCCCAATAGGTGGGACTCCCTGAAGACTAATCTGAACTTCAAACACAGCTTTTTTTTCACTTCACAAGGCAAAAGCACACAACAACAGGAAAGTTGTTTTTAGCACCACTTATTATGGCTCATTGGGAGAAAGAAAGCGATTTATTACCCCACATCCTTTGCTCATATTAATGTGACTATAAACGCACTCTCTGTAGGAAGTGATGCAGAAAAAAGGAGGAGTTAGAGGTTGCGGAATTAGTAAGACGAGTACTGGGGAAAGGGAGAGAGCAGCGGGAAAAAAAGAGGGTGAAAGAGGAAGAGAGGAATGTGTAGTTGGGGTCAAAGTGAAGTGAGAAGAGGGGAGGGAGTGGGATAGCAAAAGTGGGATAAAATCTCAAACCAACAATGGAGATAGACATGTCACAGTTTCCATAATTATGCTACTTTAACTGGCATTTTGATATCTAAAATGAAAATCATTTCACCAGTGAGATCTTAAGACTCTCTCTCTCTCTGCAGTTTAATATGGAAAACATCCAGGAGTCTCTGAGGGCCCTCGTCTCTCTCCACTGCCACTCCCTGCTCAATAAAACTGGCATGCTATTCCCAAGATGAGCGTCCCACTGGACTACGTGAGGACTGTGAGGTAAAAACCCCTCCAGTCCCTACTAAATCTAGAAGTGGAAGACAGAAGGTGCTAGAGACATATCCTGTGAGGGTCACTTGGCAGTTTTCACCTTATTGTATTCTCAGTCATCAAGATTTGCCAGTGGCTTTTGGAAAATGATGTTGAGCCACCCATGAGATGACTTTTTTATTCCTATGGAAACTGTACATTTTAAAGTGGCACTTTTGTCACCTTGGCAAAGAGGAGCTATATGGAGATTTCTCTCTATTGTGCAGAAAATATTAGCATTTTAATGGATCAGTAAAGAGATTTAAAGATTCGATTAGTGGTTATTTAGAAGCAATCGAATGATGAAAGACAAAAAATGAAATCTGGCTTTTTCAGGACTTAAATGGACAAGTGCTGCAGTGAGCCTCACAGCTGGCCTGCTTGAATATGGATTGCACTACTGGGACATTTTACACTATTGCTAGGTAAACAAGCATGAATGCATAAATCAATTCAGAACAAGTTAATGAGAATGAATCTGACTTGTGCAATCAAAATTTGGCTGCATTAGCTGCCATTATCATTCTGTCATAGTTTTAGTTTCACATGGATGAAAGTGGATTAATGGTAAGATGTACGATTGCTTAGGGAATAGGGGTATTTGGTGAGGCGAGTGGAGGCTTACAGCTGTCAGAAAATCACTTAGTCGACAAAAGATTCCAGTCAGAAACATGACGTATAACCTGTAAAGAAGCACTTGCCTTCAACACAGCCTGATCTGGGGCCAGCCGTTTTAACTGGCGCCATCAGTCTCCTTCAGGTAATGCAATTAGATGCCACTAATATCTTGGGATGCTCTTCAAACTGCAAATGCACTTTTGCTAAATAGCACGCAGTGTAATAACTAGTGACAGCACTCAAGGAGCCAGATTGAAAAAGCTTTTGCATGTGATTGGTTCAAGTAATTGCACATACAAAATGCTCCCACTGATAGAATTCATGTACTGAAAACAGATGTTATCCAAATCTATGCTGGCTTGTTTGCTTTGTTGCCAGGCAACACACCTCACCTTGCGTTAAAACATGCATAATAAGACGGGCTTGGGCAGTCCTAAGGTGCATTTACACTTCTGTGGTCTATTTATTGGAGTTCTGCCTATAGATCAAGTCACCAGGTTCACTACCCAGACCACAGACAAACTAATCCACTCACAACTTGGTGGTCGCTATTTGGCTCAGGACTGAACCTGCAATTAGGGCTCCATTCCATCTAAACAGGGAATTAGGTGTATTGGAACTCATTTTTCTTCCACTGCTAGCATATAGATGTTGTTTTTTTGTTTTGTTTTTTACTTAAAACAACATTAAGAAAAATCTAACTCTCCAGGATAATGTCAATGCTTTGTCATTCACATTTAGAATCCAAACCGCCTACAGTAACTCCGGAGTAGCTTGAGGAAAGCTGTGGGGCTGTCAAACCATCGATGGCAATGCTCTCGCTATCTTGTAACAGTCACCCACGCAAGACATGAAGGCAGCCACCTTACTTTACACACAAAAACACACACATACATACAAATGCACATAATGTGCATCACGGAAATGCCTTAGGGCTGCAAACATGAGTAGTGTATCATCAAAAGTTCATTGAATCACTGTAATCTTGGGCTAAATCTCTTCACTTGACGGATTAACTGGAATATCAAAGAACACAATAAAATATAACTAAACAGGGCTGATGAGGAGCTGTGATAGTGACTATGTATCCAGAGAAAGAGAGATAGAGAGACAGAGAGGGAGGGAATAGGATCTGCTTCTTGCTCCCACTATTCCCCTCAAGGCAACGACAGGATAAATCTTCTAAGGGATTATCCCAACTACACAATGTTCTCTGTTCTGCCCATTGTATGCCTCTTTAAGCACAATTGATAAATTAGTTATTTATATTGTGGATGGATAAAAGTCAAACACTGGATTTTCTTTTGATTCGTCTGGTTTGGGAAGCATTACGACTAATAAGCTGCGTGTGTTCTTCCCGTGCCAGATTCCACTGAGAAGACATTCATGAATCTGTATAAGATTACAAATTGGAATGGGGAAACTTTAGCATGCCAGAAGGTTGGCTTTTTTATTACCTAATTGTACCTTGCAGATATGATTTTCAAGTACAGAAACTTCAGCTGTGTTTCCAAGCTAGAGAAAAGGCACTGAGGCAGCAGGAGTTAGACAATACTATACAGTTGAGATGCTCTGCTACCCTAATTTCAGTTTGCCTGCCAGCTCAATAGGGGCCCAAATCAGTCTTAAATGAGTTACACATGGGATCAGATATCTCTGTGGGAACCCTTCTGCTTTTAATTTAAGGTAAACTAATAGCTTCATTTATTTGTAATTAGAAAAAAATAATATCCTGCTTTAAAACTGTATCATGCTCTCCACTTTCTACTGGCAGCTCACTCTTCAATAGTTCATGAATTTTAATTCATTTCGGTGGTTAGGCCAATCCCCCAGTTGTATGAAGCGACAGAGAGTTTTAGTCAAATTGAATTACACTCTCTGTTTCACTGGTCTCACCCCCTACTGTCCTCATTTCCCTCATTCTCATCCTCTTCCCTTCATTTTCTCTTTCCTTTCATTTTACCCTTCCTCTACTTCCGTATTTTACCCATCCCTTGCAACTTCCTTATTTTCTTCATAGACTGCCTCTAGACAGCAGTAAGTTGTATGTCTGTGTTTTAACTCTGGTTGCCCCTAGCACATGTAAATGACTTTGGTACTTGATGTTTGAAGAGAAAAGATGAAGAAAAAAATCCCTAAGTGCAAAATCAAACAGATAAGAGGCAGGAATTTTCACTTTGCTGGGGAATGTGTGTCTTGACATGCACTGCCTTTTATGTTTTCCTTTCAAAGTAGTCAAGGACAGTTAGTTTTGGAGGCATTCTAATCCCAAATGTTAAGGATACATTTATGGGTTTCCTTTTCTATGACATAAAGTCTTTTTTGTAGGAAATGTTATAGAAGGAGAACAGACGTTGCCATATCTTTCACATTAAACCAACCTGATGTATACAGGTTGGCCCTTGTGTTATCACCCAGCCCCATATGTGTGTCCCTGCACTCCGGAAATATTCTACAGAGGGATCATACACACATAAGCAACCAGCCACAGGCATATAATAAAAAGAAACTGCTAGAGAGGAAATATCTCACATGCCGGGAAGTTGGTTGCTCAGTGCATTTGAGGCTATACGGCCATATGACCCACATTACACCAAGTCATTCAAATGACCTCTGAGGTGTTATCTCCAAAAGGCAAACATGGCAGCATTAGTGCCCCCTCCTCCTTGCCAAGGATGCCAGAAAATATCTGACTTTGCAAAGATCCAGTCTCGCTGCATCTGCAAATTCACATTTTCAAGGTCAAATGTTGTATCGAGAATATGGGAGATAATGGTGTTACAATAAATTATGGCAATACATCTCTTACAGTTCCAGCTGAATAAATCGATGGTTGAACAGAACTCAGTGATAAAAGTAGGGACAATCTAGCATGTCTGGTGTGAATGGTACAGACAGCAGCAACCTTGGTGAGATTTAGAAAGAGCATCACGAACAAAAGGGATAAGATTTGGTAGGAGTTAAGGTTAAAGGTACAGTGAGAATAAAATTAATATTCAGACTCTGAAATCTAGAAGGTTGAGAGGTTAGGGTCTGTCTTGTAATCTGTTCTTAACTTTTGGTGTGGAGCACTATGTCCTTCTCCGACCTGGATCATCAGCAGTAAACCCATTAGAAAGAGAACACCAGATGACAAATATCCCAGGATCATGCTGAGTATTCATCTGCCACATTTGTCTGCGTGACAAAGCATTTCCTGCTGGCAGGGAGGGTCATCTTACAGGGTTACCATGCATGTGGCCAATGGATACGTACTGTACAGAACTCAAAATCAACTCTCTTGATCTCATTGACGATGTCCATCATCTATTAGGGTGGAAAGAATGACCATTCATGGACACATCCATCCAGTGAATCCTGCAGAGGCTTAATTGACATTGTCTCGAGGGAGACACTGGCCTCCATTTCTTCCCAGCGTGCGTCTAAGCCCTGAGACAAGCAGTTGTACATTGACAAGTGGATAAAACTCCACAACTTAACCAGAGAGACTGGACACCCCTGGCAATCTCTTTGTTGTTTCTAAAAATAGTGGGTCCCAACAGTCTCTCTTGGAAAAAGCAGAGGCACACTTCATTATTTCATTATATCCCCCCACTCTGATTTACATGCACACCAGAGGAAGAGTAATTTTTATCTGAGCGTCATGGCTGTGGAGAGGAGCTGTATTCTGATCCCCAGCAGAATAGCAAGACACAAAAACAAGCCAGAGATCCACTCATTGCATCCCACCCTCAAGAGGAAGACATGAACTCATGTTATCCATGTTTCCCCCAAAGCATTAAGGTGTGTATGCATATGTCAATGAGACCTGGACTAGGAAACTAAGCCTTTTCAGTCACTATGTTAAATAATGTATCAAGAAGCCGAATGGAGTTTAACTTGAGACGAATCCAGGATTCAGTGTTGCATCATCTTTTCTGATGCACTTAGCTTCATTCACTTGATGTTTTATTTTTTCTACATGTGATGCATACTTAAGTACTTGGATCAATTTACATATTCCCTAAGAAACTAAGCATAATTCTTTATTCATCTTATTGCATTGCCTCACTGACATTGCATTACTGTGCACTTCCATAGTAGTGCCATTGAACTATTTGTGACCTCAGTGACTTTCCCTTTGTGCAGTCAGCACCCATAGCGAGTACATAGCCATATTGGACACATGAATAGCAGCATGCTGTGCACCATTCATCGATTACACTGTATATCATATTGTTGTCCAGTCTAAAACAAATGAGGCCAACTCAAGCGTAAAAATTTGAGTCTTGTGGCTCATATGAGCAGTAAGAAAAACACTTGTGACATTGATATTTGTGGAGTTGAACTTTGATTGGTTACCAGATCTCTAAAGACCTTATGTCATGTAAGGAGGGAAGAACATGTTTTCTTGCACAATAGGGTGCTAAAAAATCAGAGCCCGTTCTCATTGTTGTATTTAATCATCCTGACACTCTTCCCAAACATGTTATCAATGGCCAATGTTTGCATTGAGGAGGAATACCACAAAAGGCTCCCAAAGGATTTGCAGACATTGGTCAATGTGAGTCACTGGGGGGGTCAAATAAATGTGGTGTGTCTGGCTGACCTTAATCACTTCCAGGTTCACCCAGGCTCGGATTTCACTTGTGTGCCTTATTTCAGGTCACTGCCTCAAAGTCAAAGTAGGGCACAGTCATTATCTGAGGGAGCATAACACAATCATCCACACAATACAATAAGGTCGGCACAATTCACTGAAGTGTTGTCCATTACCTGTGGGCTTGAACACATGTGCTCCACCACAAGCAGCGCCTGTCTATACATGCAGCGCATAGGTAACATATGTAGTGAATTTGTCTGTAATACATGTACAATTCTCTTGGATGCTTGGCTCTTTCTCTTTTGCTGAAAACAGAAAATGTAACCCCAATCACAGCAAAACACAGGCAGAGAAAAACTGATTTGGAGAGAATATAGTGGATGTTCCAGATTATAGTCAGTATACATGGGCTTTTATAGATTGAAGTAGGAAAAAAAAGGTGATTATGGGCAAATTGGGATTGAGGTGTTCTGATCCAACAATTTTAATGACATTATCACATTATTTTGTGGAGAGGAAGACCTTTAACCACAATAATTGTGAAAGCAGTCAGATTCTTGTCTCATTGGTTTTACTTGTAAAAGATAGTTGAGAAACTGCAATACCCTATCGGGAGAAGCTATAAATGAAGTCAGTTCTTTTAAAAAAAGTTACTATTATAACCAAGACATAACTGCAAAGGGGTGTTAAAAAAGGGGTGTCTCAAGGGGTATGTGAAAAGCACCACTTTCCCTCAAAATTCATGGCGCAGCATGATGTGAAGCCATATCACTTCATAATGACTGCCTGGCCAGTCAAGCAACAAAGACCTCTGCAACAAAAAAAACTGTCAAAATGACATGTAATAATCTGTCTGACTGATCTTGGGAATGAGTTGCTGCTCTTTTTGAAGACTGCATGCATATAAATTCTTTATGACCATCAGTGAATATCACACGCATTATTTAAGAAGACTCTTCAAAATATCCCTGATTCTTTTATGCTTTCATTTTTCAAGATCTAGCTATCCTTCCACTTTATTGTGGAATATGATCCCAGGCATTATAACTATATTTTACATTACTACCTACTGTATATTAAAAGCAACATGTTATTCAGGTAAAGGTATTAAAGAAAGTGAGGCTGCTTCTGATGGAGAGTGATTAGGTCAAAACCTTGTTAAAGAGAGATGTTTGCTTTTGTTTGCTGTGCAAGTTAATGCTGTGGTTTCGACTCAAAGAGTCAGCAGTGTCCTAACATTGGTACAGGTAAATATCCAAGCCATTAGAATGAGCTGTACAATGTGTGTTACCACTGACTGGCATTAGCTTTTTGTGGTTCACCATCTATTATTCTGCTAATGGCTTTGATGCATACCTCCTTACTGATATGCAACCAGTTTTAATACACATCTTAATCTCATGCCATGCAGTGTATTTCTATTATGAGGAAGTACTTACATAGCACAATGATGCCAAGGAAAAATGTAATTACTGCATTAATCATAGCAAGTATGACATAAAGATATCAAACTGTGGATGTAGTTCCAATTATACCGTACAACATTTGTGGATCTCATACAAACTGCTTCGAATATAATCAGATATTCACATTTCTCTCAAATTTTTGTTTCAGAGGTTTTTTTTTCAAGCATTCACTTTGAACCCTTTTGCTTGTCACTGGATGAAGTGAGAACACAGAAAGGAAATCAGCATGTAATTGTGTATGTGTGGATTAACTTTGCACTGTGTACATGTTTGAGAGGGATGCATTTGGGGCCTCTGCTTGTCTTTTGTGTTTCTGCCCCAGATTGAGCCTGACAGCTATGTACAATATCCTGTTATAAAACACAACTGCACAGACAAAGAAAGAAGGAAAAGCATCAAATGCTTTGGTTAAACAGTCCTTCTGTGCATGCAAAGCTTTCTACAGTCATCCTACTTATGTTATGGGAGGCTCTAATTAGTTAATGGGTTGATCTCATTAGACAAATGCTTTTGTTGCAGGTGTCCAGTCCAAGTTGAGAAGATTGCCAGAGGCATAAGGTTAGAGAGGTGGGCTTAGGAAACAAATATAAACGACTTAATGGCTTATATGCAGTCATGCTTAAACACTGCATGCAATCAGAGGTATTGCATTGCCACAGTTACTAAAAGACATGCTACTGCATCTTGTAGTTGTTACAGTGAAATGATACACAGTCAACTCTAGTAAAAAAGAGCTGTTGTGACATCTATTGTGATTTCCAATGTGGCTGATGCCATGTGCAAATGAATTAAGAGCAACTGTTTTTTTTCCCTTTCTTTCTTTCTTTTTTACTTTACAACATAGAAGAGAAGGAGCTTGCCTCTGTCTGTAGTCAGAAGAGGTCAGCACAGTCACTGTTCAGCCTTGAAGTGTTACAATTACCCTGGAGTAGATTTCCGGGTTCATAGTGTGTGTGTCATCCCATTGAGGAACAGGCAGCTTCAAACACAAGTACTTATGGAGATATCACTCATGGGATGTCTTCTCAAGGCTAGATATGGTATGTCCACTGCATCAGAACAGGGGGTGTTTGAAATGCAGTGATAAGCGCAGTGTCCAGTTAATTTTAACAGGGTTTGCAATGGGACTAATCAGGAATTAAGAGTCGGCATCTACTTTAAATCGCCTTCTTTACGCATTCGTGGGGGGATACTGTCAGGATGGAAAAAGGCAATTGTCTGCGGTTTCCCGATTATCCCTTGCAAAAGCCTATAATCTGTCTGAAAGTACTTAAAGAGTCAAGCACCAAAATAAACAACATTGATTATCGTCCCACTGTTCTTTTTTTTTTTCCAAAGTGGACCATGCAGAGAGGGAGGGGGTTGGAGGCTAAGGTTGCGCCTTCCCCTGTCAGCGCCATCTGCTTGGGCAAATGTTAAGGCAGGCTAAATACCCCCTGAGTCCTCTGTTCAAACCAGATTATCAGCTATTCTAAGGAGGCGGACGAGCATCTTATCATCTCCCAATCTCTTTTACAAAAGTAAATCAAGAATTCTGTACGAGGATTACCAGGATTAAGGAGGACACAGACATGGCCCTCCTTGAACAATGTCTTAAGTTGCTACCTTTCAGCCTGGCTACCTTCAGCTTGCAAACATGCAACGACTGCATCCTGTCATGACATTGTCCTTAACACTGGTTAATTCTCTTGAGCTAAAATATTACTTTCAGGAATTAATGTTTTTGTGATATATAGTTTATGGTTACCAAGTTGCCACATAACACATCTAGTATAGCAGTACAGTGTTCAAATGCATTCATTTTTGACTGTTGGAAACTGAGCTCATTTAGTCATAGAGTTCAGTTACACTTCAGAAAAGAGCCTCTGTTTTACACAACATTGACAGAATCACATAGTGTTGAACAATGACCCACAGTGGGACGTGGCTTGGTTTGAAAACTGCATTTATTAGCCCCAGCAGCATGATAGATTGCTGTACAGGTTTTCCACTGTATGCTTCAAAGAGGATAAAATGAGGGACAAATTTCAATGCAAACAACCTATATGTGGCTGTAGCTTAGTTGCAGATGTCCACAGAATGCAAATGCACCACTAGTGACCTGGTAGCTATAATGATAAATAAATTTTGCCTCCTCTTTACTGCATTTGTTTTTTGTGTTTAGGGGGGATTAGTGTTAAATCTACATGGTCAAAACTAAGGTTGAAATCATGTGATTACTTCAAAGAGTGGTGGGGTGAGGGAAATGGGTAGAGCGGGTGTCTCCTAAAGAATGCTTGTAAAGCTCACTTATTCCTACTGTAACAACTGGACTAACATATATTCAACAAAACAATCAAGCAAATTCATAAAAAAGCATCAGCAACTACATCTCCAAAACATTTTGGGTGGCTATCAATCGTGAGGGCATTATTAATCCTACATGAACAATCATGTTGGATTTCTCTACCTGGGATATTTTAGGGAAGACAGAGACACACTAACTGTCTTGCAGTCACACCAGCAAACCATATGCTTCTTGCACACTATCAGCAACTACTGTTTTAGATCACACTTTTAACAAGGAACAAACAATTGTACAAGCAATCGATGTTCCTCAGATCCCCGCTCCACAGTCACACCTCGTTTAATCAACAGAATTGTTTTCAATGAAAACAATCTCCGGGCTGTAGAGCTACTCAGTGTCTCAGAAAGAACCACTCGGCGGGCTTCCACACTGATTTGATTGTTGCACACACAAAGGTAGCTAGACCACCGCAGCTATGGGGGATGATTGAATTATTCAGTTTGGCAGAGATTTGGCAGCAATTGAGTGGAGTGTTGCCTTGAGTGGAGTGCAACAGAAAGACAGTATCTTCTTGTTTCCTGCACCGCTGCACAACACATGCATAAATAGCCCCTGCTTAGACAGTCAGCATAGCTGCAGGACAACTTCACATCATACCCTGAACAGGCTTGCTGCTTGGTTAATTGACTTACACCCCTATATAAACACCCCTAACATTAAATGATATATTTAAAACATTTATAGTATGTATATTTGAACATTTAAATGAGAGGCATGGTTTTTATTATGAGTACAAACAGCCCAAACACAAGTTCCATGATTAAGGCACCTTTATGTATCTGATTTCTCCACTAAAACATACAGATGTGTTAGAATGTTATAAAGGCATGAGTGGCTGCCAAAATCATCATAGTCAAATTCACAACTTGTAAAGAGGGAGAAACAAATCCATACTGACTTTCAATCACTGATTTTTTTACAAGTTTACAAAATTTGAATTGTCATTCTATACTGTCTGCAGCGGATGACTGTGCTCTCAGTGGAGAATGTGAGTGACTTGCAAAATCAATATAATGTGATGAAAATGGGTTTTTGCCATCTTGATAGCTCCTTTGCAATGTTATCCACATGAATAACGAATATGTTCTAGTTTTATGTTACATTTATCAGAGGGAAATAATTGATAACAGGGGTACTGATTGCACTGAATGCATTCTCAAGGTTGTGGAAAGTCAGTTTTTTTAGAACGACAAACTTTATATGAGGTTTCTGATTCATCTTAGAGCTTATGTTCATAACTGATAATAAACATGTATGCTCAATGACGACAGTGCATCTAAAGGTTTTATATTGCAGGAGACTGCTGCAAACAGCAAGTTTTACTGAAGACGCTTAATAGCCATACTGTGAGTGGTGAAATTAAGAAATCGAAAAAAAAAAGACAAAAACACAATTAATGAAGACCACATGGACAGCCTCACCACCACAGCACAGCAAATTGCTACACGTGGGTCTGTGTAAGCTCCTGTGTGTGGGCCTGTATGTTGATCCATCTGCAGACATATCATTGCATTAAATGTAATCAAACTTACTACATATAACTAGCTTCCTGGCCTGTTAGATGAAATTGAATACTGCGTCCTTATACATCATGAATCAATATGTCAGCAAAGAAACTCTGGAAACACTTCCTTCAGTGACATGCTGTAATACAATCATGGAACAACCTTTAAAATACATTTTATAGATGATAAAAATCACTGGGAATGCACTTAATGTGAGCTGACCAAAATCACAAGTGCATGCTGAGCCCCGTAACAACTGCACATTTCTGTGGGAACGGAGGAGCGACAATAAAATCGTCCAAAGACATACCAAAGACATTTTATGTTATAAACCAGATTGGCAACTACTGCTTACACAAAATCTTTTTCCTTTCCTCCCATCCTTTCTTTCTCACCTTTGACTTTATACTCCAAAGCAGAAAAAAAAATCCATTTATTGCCTACACTGTCTTTATGTAAAAATGTTAAGACTCATTAATGCTGTGGCTTTGTTGGAGTTTTTTATTTATTTATGGCTCATTTGAAAACATTTCATTACCTAATTATGCATAACACGAAAAATCAAATCATAATTTATCTAGCTCAAAGAGATACAACTACCTACCCAAGCTCTGTTTTTTAAGTAAGAACGAGGCGTTTAGCAGGTTTACATTTATCTATTAATAGAAAGCTGACATTTATGCACTCTCTATATGAGAATGTTCTACTTGAGTGTGCACCATTTTCTCAAATCGCCAAGGACACTTTTCCCGAGGGAACTGATTAGCTCTTTCTCAGTTTTAAATTATGAAGTAACTTTGATAAGCAATGAAACATTTTCTGTTGTCTCTACTCTGGCTTTGTTTTATGCCTTTCAAGTCTGTATTTTTGGATTAAATCCGCATAAACACTGCATAACACAATGTTACAGCGGTGGTTATTGTACCCTCTAGCATCAATCTTCCTCTCAGATGTGTAAAACCCTGTGTTTGTGCACTACTGTACATCATAATAGCAGGGTTATCATTATCAAATGATCATTATCAGCTCTCATGGAGTAGAAACAAAAAAAAAAGTTGTGTTGTTCCAAAAAAAGCTTCTGTTCTGCTGTTTTCTGTCTGTGCACTTCAAAGGATGTGCTCCCACCACATTTCCATAACTTTTTATCTGTAATCTGTTCCTAATGAGCGATGTATATCCAAACCATTTCTTCCTTTCTTTCTCCTTGTTAAGTGCTACATTGTTGCAAAATGTTAAACGAAAAGGAGGTTTTTCTATGGCTGAAATGAGCCAATTAATGGATTCCAAACCAACACAGCCACACATACTTCTTCAGGCCACAGCCTATTTGACATATACTATATGCTACTGGCTAACTGTGTATGACAAAAACAAATGATTATTGTGCAACATGCTACTGGTTAACAGTGTATAAGAAAAACAAATGATTATTCTACAACATGTGTTTTGCCTCATTTTAGTCTTACTGTTGTAACGAAGCAGTTACAGTATAGTATGCATAAAACTGAACTGACTGAGTGATGAAGACTAATATTGAATGCTCAAATCAATGAATAAGAAGAGTCGTCAAAATATGCAATACAATGCAAAAGATTTTAATAAATTTCAGAAGCGCACACATACATAACAAAACATTTACAGTTTTCTCCACACTGGCAAATCAAAGTCAATTACAAAGATCATGTAAGGTGCATATTGTACTTCACATTGAATAAAAGTGAGGTTGTCTGTCTCCCTTACAAGGACAAAAGCTCTCCCCATGTATGAGTATTTTTTTTTCTTTCCCCCAAAAATCAGGCAAATCTAATCATTACACAGTGCTAGGATGCTATGTATATTTCATACTGTGGCTCCTACGCAGTAGTGAATACATTTGATACCATAATTACATGAATATACCTCCTTCAGTAATAACAACCTGCCTTTCAAAGAGGTAACACAGAAAAAAATTAAAAGCTTTAAAATAGACATAGTCAATAGAACAATGACATATTAAGACTGGAACAAAATCAAAAAGGCTTCCGGTCTGTGCAGTAATTTCAATTAACTATATATAGTCTCACACAAGAAGGGAAAGAGCCTCTGGTCCAGTCCATCTGTACATTTCCAATTGAATACACAGGCTATGTCCATTTTAATGACTTTAATTCTGTGGTAATATGTATATACTGTAGGTGCCTTGTAGGCCTTACCTATCAAAGCAATCTTCAGCTTATCAATTAACAGGACTATTGAACAACAATGCTGCTAACCCATCAAGCCAGTTACTGGTGTATACTGTAGAAATTATTCTATTCAGGACATACTGTACCATAATTATTCTATAGGTGTAGAAACAGTAGAAGCAAAATGATGCTCTGAACAAAATGCCTAAGAAGTAGTGTTAACTTATTGCTGTTTTTTAACTGAAGCCTGGATTACCTTTTCATTTTGGTGTTCAATGTTTTTCTCATCAAAAAATGTCTTTTGTCAGTGTAAATAAGTGCACAAAGTCAAGTCATTTTTGCTTAAGCCCACCAACTCATATTAAAGACTGCCTGAGGATTATTATTCTTCTTCTTTTTTTACCATCTGGAGTCATTTTAATGTGGATCTCACAGGTTAAATCACTTCTGAATAGAAAGCGACACACAAAAGGTTAGGCTTAGTGGTCTTCAAATCTGCCCTACATAAACAGCTTTTGATTATAACCCCAGCAGTTAGTCCCCTGTGACTGTGGCTTAGCTCAAAGTATTAAACTTGTCCTACCATTCCTCCCAGTGTAATAACAGCATGGTGATCATTAGCACAGTTGTAAAGCACTACAAATGTGGTCGTATTGTGGGTCCATGCATATTTCTGTAACATTAGCCACACTCTTCACTAACAATGCTATTAGTGGCATCAAAAGTGGGACAGAAAGAGGCAAAAGTTGACAGAAAAGGTACACTGTGATGTGGGTTCAATATTAATTTAAGCCTACGGGTTGTAGATCTTGCAGCATAAACACATTATAAGTCATTAGTTCCATGAGCAAGTCCAGATAGAGCAACGTCAAATAATACAAAAATCAGAAAGTAAGAAAAATAAAATGGCCACCAGGCAGTTTTGAAGACAAGGCAAAGAAATGGAATCAATAAATATAAACACCATCAACTCTGTGATAGATATACATACATACATATAAACATACTTTACAGATCTACTGACTGTTTTTGACACCTATTTTACAGAGTGGGTGCTGGAGTGGGACATTTTTCGAGGAGGGTTCAGGGCATACAGTATCATCCTCACTGACACAGGTAAGTAATAGCATAGGACTCAATAAAGCATTTCAAACTTCCAACAGATTAACAGAAGGAGCTTTGTCAAGATTCAGACAGGCAACATGAAGTGTCTCTCTTTTCTGAGATTTTTACCCCCTCCAAGTTCATCTTTTCTCTCGATTGTATGACGAGGTGGGGTTTGAGGCTGCAGAGATAGTAAAGTACTTGTTTCACCACTCCAGTTCTCGCCTTCCTTCTTTCCTCCCTCTGCCCTCTCTCTCTCTTTTCTCTCTTTTTCTCTCTTTAGGTAGTGGGAGCTAGAGATTGATTTTAATCCTGTGGGAGCGAGCTGTACCTGTGCCACAGAGTGTGCCATAGTGTGGTGGTTTCAGTGCCGTCTCCTGAAATATAGAGAGACAGACAGATATAGGGAGATTGTAGTTACAATATCATCGAGCTCTGAGCAGCCTAAGCTGTAGCCTTATCAGTGCAAGGCTACACTGAACACTGAATAAAAAATCTCTGAAGAGAGTGTGGAAGATAACAAAAAGCATTCTTCAAGGCATGACTGGCAATCAAGTCATTATCTTGTCAGGTTTCCTTGAAGAATGCTACAAGTGTCACAAGCTTGTGCATTTTTCCTGTACTTATCAGAGCATGCAATCTTATCCAATTATCACTCCCAATTTGTCTTTTTGTCTCCCACCACACTAGTGCAACACTCTTTTCCCCCTCAAAAAGCCATTTGGATCAATTTAGGCCCACTCTTTCTTTCGGACCCTTGCCATTGGGTCCTCTGATATGTACAGAATATGACATTTTGCTGTTCCTAAGAAGGTTAGCAACACATTTGCTAATATCTTAATCAGGAAGAATCTGACCTGATAGTGCTTACATTAGCAAGGCACAGTGATTACACATGCAATGACTCAACAGAAATAAAAAACAAACAAAAAAACCCAATAAAAATAATTTTAAAAAAGCCATAATCAGTCGCTAGGATGCAATACTGGCATCAGATTTGATTAACAAGCCTAGTTAGCCTTTTAAAATCATGGCTTCCACCCCTGGCTATGCACCCACTATGAGTCAGCACAAGCACTTTGTCATCAGACCATGGGGTGGCTAGTGTGAAAGGCCCATACCTTCACCCACACAAATAAATGACGATATGCAAAATTGTTGTTCACTGTTGCCCTCATTATCCATTGCATTTATATATGATCTTTTCTATAAAGATAATAAATTGCATTATAAATAAGGCATAACAACAACACTTATGGGGGTATTTAATCAAACTGTAATGTATGCGTATGTGATACTACAAACACACTAACAGCAGTTTCTCCTATATTGAGTCACAGGAGGTTAGTTTTGTTAAGCAGTGACCCTACGTGCTCCGTGGCCCCAGAATTATGGGCCAAACAAAAGAATGTATTAGCCTTTTTATTCCCTGCATATTCATTGTGATGTCTAAGATCACTCAAGCAGGGTAGTACTCATTTGATCTGCCTCCGCTAAAGCACATACTCTCACAAGAGCTCTTCATCACTGGAGGCAGATTGACCTCTAATATCATGGGGTAGGGGTTAAAAGAAAATGATGAGATGCGTAAAAACTGAGAAGAGAAGGGAGGGAGGGAGGAGGTTTGCATTTGCAAATACAGCTCTCGCTGTATAATGAAGCCATATGGTGGCACAAATCTGTAGTCTCTGAAGTATTTTTACAAGCTTTACTCTTTATCAGCTACATCTGTAAAGTCCCTGAAAACATTTGGGTGACCTTAAACCATAATAATCTCCCCTTGTGTGCCCTCCCCATTGTTATTCCATGGGTGGGCTTTTTGTCTTTGCTTCATTTTCAGCTGCTTTAGGTGTGTGGGAGGGTGTGGGGCAATGAGAGATCACTCTAAAGGCACTAAAGCACCATCTGTCACTTTGATGAACGAAAAGGAAAACACAACAACCTGCCTGTGATCTTTGTTTTTGGACTTCTGGTATTAGGTTTAGGCTCAAGAGAGACTGAATAGATAGCATTGACCAATTGACCAAATGTAGCTTTTGTTTTAACAGCCACACTTGAAATGATCTCTTCAAAATCTAGAGTGTTCAAATATTCTTTTTTTTACCTCCTCAGATTAAAGCAACAACCACACTTTTTGAAGAACTGCTGTTTTTGAGTGTTTTTCTTTAGACTTTGAAAGTAGATGTTCTTTAAAGAAGCACAACGATTAAATCAAGCAGAGGTGAAATTCTAATAAGGCTTCAACAAACAGGACAGCTGGTCATCTTTTGTCACATCACTTCTGATCCTGAGAAAGTGACTCACCCAAGGATAATATGTGGCATCACTGATAATCTTTAAGGATGGCTGCCTTATTTCTTCTTTCTTATCAACCTCATTTGAAACCTAATTACAGTGATTTTAATCATACTGTATTACGAGTGATTAACCCTTTAGTGCATTTAATTAACCTTTGCAGCCACCGATTCTCATCAGGCAAAGCTTCATGCTATTTTTTTCCATGACACAGGCTTTAAATAAGCACACTTAAAACTAGTGGGAAATCTAATGTCTAAAGTGGGAGGCATCACTTGCCAATTGCTCAAGGGGACACAAAAATTGTGATGTATTATCAGGTTAAAATGAAGCTATGGTTGGTGAGTAGAACCAATGAGGACATATTTTTCTTAATAATATTCAAATTCTGGGAGTATGTGACACCAAAATATGAGTATATTATACAGATTAAACCTGACCTCTCTTAGAGAAATGAATAAATATACCTTCAAAATAATCTGATACAAACAGAGCCTGAAGATTTAGAAGAACATTTACTAATCATATATTCATTGATTTTAAATTATTCCGACAAAAATACTCCACTCTGATCAGCAACATAAGTGAAAATCAATTTAAATCCTTGATGCGTAAAATCTATGACTGATAATAATTCAGAATTGTAGAACACAGACTGAATATTTCTGCATATTTCGGGGCAGTCACTACCAGCAATATGGGAAAATCATCTCGACAACTTGTCAGTGTGTCATATAAACACATTAGGAATTAAATCTTCGGTACCAAGGGCATGTAGTAGGCTTATGTATAATGTACCATGGCAGAGCATAGCTTTTAACCAGGGTTTCAAATAAAAGGTGGATGAAGGGAATGACTATCAACTCTGTGTGGGTGTCTTCATAAATTATCCTAAGCACAATACTTCATGGGATCAACACTCATTTACCAAAACTATGCCATGAGGAATTTTAACGCTTGCTAGATGTCACACAGAAGCGTACTGGGAGCAAAAAGGCAGAAATAAACCAAAGATCTGAAAACTGTGTGCAATATGAGGCTAGACACAAACAAAAGCAAACACCTCATCAAACAAAATCAATTATTGATGCAATATCATGAAATTGACCCAGAATTGGATGAATGGCAGTTGTGATAATTATGTTCAAAACAGTAACAAAAATGAAAGCCAGTGCAACCAAGCAACAACCAAACTCTCAAAAAATCTTAAAAGAAACAAAATAAAAAAAAATGGTTGAAAAAGCCAACAAATTCAACTGCATGTTTGACACTGAGTGAAAACTATGTATACACTCATATCAGAATCTGAATAAATTGCTACCCCATGCACAGACTAGACAGCCTTGATTAGTTCCATTTAGTATCCTTCAATGTCCTCTCTAATACAAACTACAACACATCACAGCGGCAAACCTTTAGTGTGATGTCATTACATCCTCTCTTATGTGAGCTAATTTAAAGAATGTAAAGAATGTGTATCTACATATGCCATTTATAACAATAATTGGGATCATTAAAGTAGAGCATTTATGGGCTAAATGCAACATCGGCCTGGCAGGTGTTTTTATGGACTACTGCTCCCTTGGTGTTTAAGTATATTGGTCTCAAGGTCCTGCGTCACCTTGATCCCTGTGACCCTCTCCGCCGCCCCAAGCAGTACTCAGTCTTCCCCACAGCGCTCGGCTGTGGCTGTCAGCACTGAGCAAGGCCACCTCTCCTTACCTCTGATTTACATTTATTTCCCTCGCCAGCTTTTATTTATTGGGGCACTTCGCATTTGGCACATATCTCTTAGGGAATCATAAGCCCTTTGCTGTACCTTGGCATTCAAATGAGCTTCTCTCCCACAAAGCCTCAGTGGCACAGTTAAGACAGCACTTAATATTTTAAGAACAAAAGCCACAAAAAGTAGCATTATTTATCAAGTTGTTTTAGCACGTCAAAAGAACATTTTTTGTTTTGTTTTGTGCTATTACCTTCACACTTTTTGCCCAAATGAATACCTGATGAATTGTCACTCTGGCTGCCATTTTATTTTTTGCTTGCTTTTTTAAACATGTCAGTCAAATATATTAGCACACAGCATCATTCGCCCTTGACTTCAAATACATGAGTAGAGAGTTCAATCATTGCCGCCTATCCCAGGCTCTAAATCAAGCTACATTGCCACCAACCACTCACACTGATGTTTAAAATAGCTAGCCATCATAATTGCACTGCTGCCATTACTCAAGCTATGAAATTAACCTGCACATGTATTTTTGTAAATGTTTATGCAATTGCAATTGCAGATGGTTGCTTATGAAGGAGGGTGAATACATGAATTAATAACAATCAGTACACTGAAAGGTTTGCTGTATTAATTGCGACAAATTCTGTTTTATTCTTTTTTGTTTAAAGTCTTGAGCACATCTTGAGCTCATTTAAGTGCAAATGACATTCATGTAGACATGGTCATGGTCTGTGTGGGAAAATCCCCTGGCTCCATGCTGCCACCCTCCCTCTTTCACATCACCTACCATGGGACAGCAACGGGAGTGTGAGTGGGGACTAGTGTGGGTGGGTTTAAAAAGGAAGTCATGAATTACCTGTCGGGTGGTGATTTGCCCCGCAGTCTTGAATCCCCCCTGACAGCTGCAGTCTGAGACACTGTATGGGTCGGAGCTAGTTGATGAGCACTTGGAGAGTGAGTCACAGCCCACCACGAATGTGTTGTCCAAGGGGAGCTCCTGGATCACATGATGTTTCTTTGGGGCCACTGGAGTCTCCGGTTTGATTTGAAATGTAGGCTGAGGGGACGCTGACTTGTAATGCTTGGCTAAATCTGGGCTGTCGGGTTTGAATGTGGTGGGCGTGGTGGCCCAGTTGTACTTCCCCATGGTTTGCTCCTCTAACTCCACAGGGAGGTCCAGTGTACCATTAACATGCTCATGGGTGGGGTCGTCAGTCTTGGATTCATCAATGGTCACAAAGTTCAGGAGGAGGCTCTTGGGGGATCGCTTCTTTCTCTTCTTCTTCTTCTTGATCTGACGGTTCTCTTGGTTGGGTGACACCCACTCGCCACTCTGCTTGCCCTTCTGTACTACTTTGTGTCTGGGTGTCTGCCGGCAGCGCACCAAGGCAGTCACAAATATCACCAAGATGACAGTCATGGTCCCTGCTATGATAGCTATGACAACAATCACATATCCATTGGCTTGAGGTGTTACCTCACTGTCCCCTACATTACGGTCCAAGGGTGTCTCCATACTTTTCCGCAGCTGCTCTTGGATAAAGGTAGCATTTGACACAGTGTCATTGACAAACAAGTGAATAAGCGCAATAGCATGTAAGGACTCAGGCTGGCCTAGATCTTTGACCTTGACTACCAGCCTATGTAGCCCCTGATCAGCTGCCACTATTTTCTCCTGCAGTGTTATGTTACCCGTTGCTTTGTCAATGGCGAAGAGACCTCTAGGGGAGACCCTCGATGTGATGATGATGCTGCTGATAATACTGTACTGCAGCTCAGCATTCATACCTGTGTCATTGTCAATGGCAAAAACTCTGGTGACCACAGCGCCAGGGGTGGTGGTGGTTCGCACTAGGTCATATGAGTAATTGGACGATGGGATGACGAACACAGGGCGATTGTCGTTCACATCGACTACATTGATAGTGACCTTGGCATAGGAGGAGCTTGGAGGTTGCCCTCCATCAACTGCCTTGACCATAAATGTGTAGGAGCTTTGTTGCTCCCTATCAAAGGTGATATTGGGTTTGATCACACCAGTTTGGGGGTCGATGATGAAATTATCTTTACCGTTCAAAATAGACAGGGTTACAACAGCATTATCTCCTGCATCTGCGTCCGTCACTGTGATTAAGCCCACAGTTCCATAGAGAGGCAGGTTCTCAGGCACATAGAAGTTGTACTCAGGGTGTGTGAAAGCTGGGCTGTTGTCATTAAGGTCCTGGACGATTAGCCTGACAGTGACATTGCTCTGCAGGGACGTGGAGCCATTGTCCCTCGCTATGACAATGAATGAGTACCTCTCCTGCTTCTCTCTGTCCAAACGTTTGCCAACGGAAAGGATTCCTGACCGTCTGTCTATGTTAAACCCATCAGGTGCATCAGGGCTAAGAGTATAAATAATCTCAGCATTATGTCCGCTGTCTGCGTCAGTGGCGCTGATTTTTATTAACTGTGTAGAGGGGTCATTGTTCTCCGGTATGGAAAGTTGGATTTCCGGCTGGGGGAAGATGGGTACATTGTCGTTCTCATCCTTGATTTTAATTAAAACCATAGCTGAAGTGTTCAAAGGAGGCGTCCCCCTATCCGAGGCCACTATCTTAATTGCATATTCTCGAGTTGTTTCATAATCTAGGGGGGCAGCTGTCTCTAGTAAGAACTGATCATTAAAGACAGGCTTCAACCGAAAAGGAACATCATGGTCAGTGTAGCAAGCTACTTTGCCATAAAGATCGGCATCCTTGTCCGTAACAGTAATTAGAGCTATTTTGGTGTTGAGAGGCGCATTCTCAGACAGCAGAACAGTCCCATTAACCAGGTTGATAATGTAACGCGTGTCTATGGTGGGAACATTGTCATTAACGTCGGTTACATTAACAATAACTGTGGCTCTGGAGGGGGTGGAGCTGCCATCACTGGCAAGGACGATGAGTTTATGAACAGGCGTTACCTCCCTGTCCAGTGGCTGCTTCACAGTGATCAGTCCTGTAGAGCTGTCGATGGCAAAGTGACGTTTGGTTGAGGCAGAGATCTGGTTGCTGAAGGCGAAGTGGATCTGTGCGTTGGAACCCAGGTCTGCGTCCGTGGCGTGAAGCTGAGCAACTGATGTCCCCATGGGGGCATTCTCTGGTACTGTGACCTCCAGCTCACTGTCTTTGAAGATAGGACGATTGTCATTGACATCAGAGATGGTGACTTGGAGAATGGCAGTGCTGGACTTGGGAGGGTTGCCACCATCCTCAACCTTTATCTTCATGACAAAGGTGTCCTTCTGCTCGCGATCCAGGTTCTGCTGAACGATAAGCTGCGGCCACTTGTCACCTTCAGGAGTCTCAATGATGTCTAAGCCAAACTCGCTGACACTCTGCAAAGACAAGACAACATTTTGAGTTATGTTTATTCTGTTTAGTACACATAATATTCAATGTGAATAACATATATAATTTTACCAACAAACATTTTGATTGCTGTTTTGATAGTTTTTTTTGTTGTTTTTCCTTATATAATTTGAGGGTCTAAGGTTAGAGAGTATCATATGTTGTGCAAATTGTAAAGCAATGACTGACATATTAATACCAAAAGTAAGAAAATCACATTTTCACTTGGGTAATACCAAAGAAAGATACATATCGCTATAGTGATATATACTATTTCAGAAACAGAATCAGAAATACTTTATTGATCCCTGAGGGGAAACTCTTTAAACACTTTCTACTCTCATTTTCGTAAAGAGCGTAGTTTGAAAATATACTTAAACACAAGTTACTCAAGTTTGGAAGAAAAAGGAAAGCTAAAAGTTGGAAAAAGTAAGACGATAAGACAGAGCTACGGAAACAGGCAGCATCCACGAGCATATTCTGATGCATTCTTGTTCTCATTCTTGTTCTTAGATTGTACATTTTTCAGTTGTCTTAGAAAGTCAAACAGCTTGTTGAGGTATTTCCTTAGGGTACTCAGGTTCATTTGTAACCTTTCTTAGGATCAAGCTTTTTGGCAGTGATGAATGCCATGAGCAAATTAAACAGCCCAGGAAATTCTTAAACAAGGTAGCTGGTTCTCATCTCAGTTGGGTACCCGTACATCAAAAGTATTTTCATACACACTAATCATCAGCTTGTTTCAGAGTTTTACTCATTGATTACATACACAACACACTACATGCCCCAGAAACATAGCAAATGTCAGTTTATTAATCCTTTTAAATATGTGACCAATCATTGTAGTAAAACAAGTCCCTCCACCCCTCCTAGCAACTACTGCTTGAAGGGATTCATTTACCTCTTTATCCTCCTCATCAGATGTATTCTGCCTTCACTAACATGAGATTTCACTCTACCTTCCTCTCTTGTGTCAAGTTAGAATAGAGCAGGCCGGAGGAAAATAAAAACAAATGCATAAGTAATCCCCATGAGAAACTGGAGGAACTGGCACTGGCTGTTAAGAGTAATTGCCTTCCACCCAAAAAATAGCACTAATATTTACAACTTCATATGGGCTAGGGTATGGATACATACATGTTTGCAAATTAGAAGAGAGAGGCTGGAAAGGGAGGGCGAGAGAGGGAGAGAGACAAGTGACAGAAAAGGAGAGAAAGAGAGAGTAGGGGGAGGAAATAAGAAGAAGATCGCCCATGAATGAGCTGCATGCACATTATGAAACAAAGACGCCCTTTGAAGCTCTTTCAGTCAGAAGCAGTTTCATGGTAAAACAAGAAAAGCATCTTCTTTAAAGAGATAAGCTTCATGCTGCACATAATGTTGGAAGAGATTACTCTGTCTAGGCACAGCTATCAAATGAGATTAAGATATATACATTCTCCTCCTTCAATGACGGAACATTTTAACCAAATTGTGAGCACAAGAGTCCCTAGTAGGTTTTAAAATCTAGAACTGTGCTTGTGCCAACATAGTGTTGTAGCCGACATAAGTAAATGTGCAGCTGCAGCATGTAAATTATTGTGTACTCTGAAAAACCGCTTGCTGAGGGAATGTTGTCAACACGTCAGTGATTGACACAACTACTTAAACCAGCGAATGCTGCAGCAGTGATCTTTCAGACCTTATTTTGTGATCCTTCTGGCAAGCAAAAGTCATATAGGGATAAGCAGATATGGCATATAAATCTATATGTGGAAATGTAGAGATATTGCCTTATGGATGAACTATGCCTTATTTTTATGCACATCGCAGAATTATTTCTGTCCTAACTGAAAGGTCCAAGACAACATTCTGGGGGGCTCTATTGCTAAGCACTACTCCATCCGCACAAAGCTCCTCAATCCTCAGTTGTTTGAATAGTTCACAGATTCGGCACAGTAGATGAGTATCTGCACACTCATACTGGGCAAAGCCTGATGTTAATAGTAGGATGTTGAGTTAGGATGTGTCAAAGGGAATGCTGCGCAATGATTTATTAGCCAGCATTTCCTCTATGCTTTTGTCTTGGTTTCACACAATTTTACAACTGACAAGACAGCACTCAACGCATTTCAATAAGTTGAGGAGAGCTATCTCTCAGGCTGTGCATCCTCCTGAATGCAGAATTAGTCTGGTGGATTGTGATAAGATCTAGGGCAGGCTAAGAAAAGGCCAAATACTAGCATGCAATCACTCACTGGAAACCCTAAGGCTGAGCGAGAAGGACGAAGCTCTCTAAACAGCTAAGTGTGCACATTTTACCATGCCTCACTCTTTCACCACACATATACTATACAGGTACATGTCTTCTTGAACTTTGATGACTTGCCATTTATTCCACATTACAGTGCCACAGGTCTCTGCAGTTATCAGAGAGGGAACAGGGCACTGTATATGTGGGATGCGCGCAGTACACAATCTAATCAGAGTTGGCTAATTCAAATGAAAATGATTGAGGGACACTGACAGAAGCAGAGGTGGCTGATGATGAGGGAAGGATGACTCTGAACCCTGTTCTGCAGACAGCGCCTCAGATTATCAGTGGATGCATCTTTCATTCAACTTAATGACCTTATTAAAACTAAGAGGAGACTAAGATTGGGCTGTGAATATATCAGGAGGACAGTAGTCACGGAGATGCCCATGGATGGGGCTAACTGGGGAGGGCTATTCATCACAAGCTATAGCACCTCTTTATAATGCTGATAGAAACTCACTCTCTCTCTGTCTCTCTCTCATTCCTCCCTCATTCTTTCTCTCCATTCCTCATTCACTTTTGCCCCTGGCCATGATCTCATGCATATAATTAAGACAAAAGAAGCTGGGAATTGTTTGTCTCTTTTTGTCAACCCCTGGAAGAGGATAATGTGTCAAAATAGGATGCTAATGAAAACTGGAAATGCTTGACAGTGAGCTCTCTGCCCAAAAGTTCTATTCACTGCCTATAGGCAGCATGCAATGCATTAATCAAATTTTTCTTGCTACTTGGGAATGGAGCTTGAATAAATTTTGCATCTTCAAATGCAAAGTTAGAATCAGTTTAGGAATAAAATTATTCAAGCTCAGACTTGGAGTACCAGCAAAAAGACCACTCCATCCACTCAAAAATCTTAGGTATATTTCAGTTAGACATGTTGCAACCAAGTGGATTGCAAAATACCTCAGGAAAAACCAAGGTAGGTGGCAAAAGCTTAAGTCTAAGAGCCCTCCAGATTGCCCAACCAAAATACAGACACCCACTTCATCCAGTTTATCAGTGAGGCATTGCCCAGCCAGCAGCAGAACATTGATCTACATGAAATGACTTGAACAAGACACCCACCTTAAATGTGTCTGAAGATGTTGACGTAGATGTAACTTGGATTAATGTAGTGTGTGATGCTGCAAAATCATACATCACTGGAATAAGGCAGGGGGTAAATGTTTGTGAACTGCCAAAATCCTAAGCAAAACCAACAGCAAAATCTCTTTTAGTCTTGAGTATGTTTCTGTGTTGGCCTCTGAGTTATCCTGTGAATATGTAAAGTGATCAAATCTGCTTTCATGGGAGATCCTCCTCCATCCATGCATGTGATTGCTTTCTCTGACCTTGACCATTTCTTAGGACGCCTTCTCTGCAGTTCAGGTAACGTAACACACCACTGCACTACACTGATGGCAGAGTTTCACTCAAAGTGTGATTACCAACCATTATGTGAGGTGCTGGAGCACTGTGGCAGTGGCGATCCTAGATCGGGGGGGCAGGCAAAGAAGCCCATTGAGGCCCCAGTAACTGACCATAGATATATGCAGTAGATGCTGCATTTGGGGTTGTGAGATGCGTCCCTGCCACTGCCATCTTGCAGAGGTGTTCTGACCCGTTCATGAAGTAGAAAATGCCAGATTTTAATGCTGCTTTTGGATGTTGTAACAAAAGAAATGCCAAAACCAAGTAACAAGGAATAACATTTCAGAGTTGAGAAGTTATTTTACAATATTTTACGAATGTGTTGAATTTCATATATCACAATAAGTTATCCTTATTTTAAGCTAACTTAAAGTTAAGTGACTGTCCTGGTAAAAAGTTAAGCTAATGTATGTCAAGTAAAGAACAGAAAGATTTATTTTCAGTTGTACAAAACAGTAAGATTTGTTTATCAGAATGTGTAATTAATACACTGCAACTCTGCACAACCCTGCTCATACACTGTATATTTTTTTGTACATAATGTGTGACTTAAAATGTAAACTGGCATTTATTTCCAAATTTATTTCCAAAATCATGAACATTACATTTTACATGCAGTAAGAAAAAAGAATATACTTAGAAACTAATTACGTAGGATAAGTTCATCTTAATTATTATATTATAGAAATAGGCTATTACTGTTACTATCTATAAAGTATTTTGGTATTTATTAAGTATTTATTTTAATTTAACCAAGTATCCTGTATCATAAATACATGTCTGGCATTTGTAACAAACCAAACCACTTTGTTCAATTTTTAGTTGAAAATTCAGCGAGTTACGATGATTTTAATTGTAGATAGACCTGCCTCCATCAACTTACATGAACAGGCGCAGATTCCCCTCATCAATATGGCGGCTGCTTGTATCTACGTGTATGGTATGGTATGGTTTCTTACTAATTACATATGAGTGGCCATCGGGGGGCCCCTTTTCCCAATTTGTTTTGGGGGGCCCCAAACATTTGCCTGGTTTGCTCTTGCTGACTGTGCACCTCTGTGTGTAGGTCCCTCTTAGCTTTAGAAAAGAACTAAGTTGTACAAAAAGAGGCTACCATGTTTCTTTCATTTGTTCTGTATGTTGACAACTCAGGGATGCTACATGTGGAGTGGCGCACCATTGAGTATGGCTCACTGTGCTACACAATGGCAGCAATTTCAGCACGGTGCTCTGCACAACACAAGGAAACTGGGCAAACTATCATTCTGAGGGAGCTTCTGAGACAAATCTCACAGGACCATACAAAGATAGTCGAAGGGTGGCTTAGCGGCCAAGAGCTATTCTAGGAAATGCTTGCACATTCCTTCCCCACTAAACCCTTGGCTTTCTACTGCACTTCTGAAATAATAGATACCAAAGGTTGAACATGTTTCTGGTTCCTTTAATGCTTCTCTCTGTGTTTTACTCATATGAAACCAGAAACAGAAGGAAATTAATCTCGAGTACAATGAGAATATAATGAGAAGAAGTGAATCAGACATGCAGTGCCGAGGATGGTCTAAGAAGAATTTCCTGCAAAAGATAATACAACCACAGTCTAGGCGAGGATTTTAGAAAGCTTTATATTGTGAAAAGGGCAAAAAAATGATTGCAGATGATCATCATAATGAGTAGAACATTTGGTTGGTGATTTTCCAGGCATGAACAATTCAGGACATTGCGCTGGAAAGGCCTTGGCAGTGGAACTCTTTAAAAATGCAAATTGGTATTCAAGGCAGACACGGACAGCAACGATTCTGTTCATTCCAACCCCATGTTAACTTCATCCGAGACTCCAAAATGGACTTGTCATTTCTGTCTCGCACCATGCTCTCAAATCCAGTAACCTCTTTATTTATTATGTTTAGGGTTTCCTCCAGAGTGCTTGCATCTCCCTTTTTAATTACACTTCATTTGTAAGAGCACATGTCATCTCCAATATTCATCTATCCACAAAGCACAGTGTTGTCTGGACTGTAAATGAAGAATGCATGATATTATCCTACATTTCTGGATTCAGGGCTGACTCCATTAGGCAACAGAGAATATTGCACTGCAGTTTAATAAAACACCAATTAGATGATGAAGAAAAGCGTTTCCATAGTTCTGCACAAGATACCTATTAACATAATACATTCCTTCTCAATTGCTTAAATCTACTATGTTCAGCACATGTAACCTGTTGCTGGAAATTGGACATGCATTTTATGCTGTGTATGCACTTTCTACTGCATGTTCTTAGATATTACTGTACATGGTGTACAACTTCCCCTTCTTTACAGCCTTCTCTCATAATGAAATAAAGCATATGGAAATATTAAGGGCTGGTATAAAACATTGTAGGTTTCATGACATATTCCACTTCATGAAAAAGTAGGTCATATTTTTAACGAGTCAAAATCAATTTCCTATATGGATATACACTTCAGCACTACAGCTCTATAGCAATATAGCAGGTTTACAGGAAAAGCTATAATGCATATGAAAACCATATGCGATGAAAAATCTGGATACGGAAATATCATAAGGACTCACTGATTAAAAATAGTCCTGATGTAGACAGGTGGCATGAAACAGGCATAGCAGTGTGTCAGAGATTCATCAATAAAATGTGTGCAGACTAATATTCTGCTTGCATTGGAGACAGCCATTCATTGGGTTATTTGAAAAGATAATTAATCTAATACTATCTATCCCATTTCATGTCTTTGTAATTGTTTCTCCAAGATAGATTACTACCGTGGTCTTTTTTTTAATCAAATGTATGGTTGTAATTGTTTTGTACTTTCCAAAATGCCTACTTATTCTACTAAAAGCTATTTATTCTTTTAAGTCCATAAATCAAACCAGTAACTTGAAGGCTATACCAGTCTCATGAGGTTTCAGGCCTGTATCTTTCACTATCAGTATCTTTCAGTCATTCACTATTGAACTAAATTAATTTGTACAAGACTGCTTTTAGTTTAGATATGAGATTGCAGACATACAGTAATAGCCTCAATCAACTTCAGTTTTAGTGGAGTGAGTCTGAAGAATCTTTACATAGAAATTCATCTTCAAATACTTGGATGTTTTCAATTATAAATTATTTAATTCAGCAACTATCCAAACAAAAAAGGGATATATAGGATTTATGACTGGCATGTACTCAGAGACTGTAGCAATCCTGGTGTTAGACAAACAAAATCAACATTCAGAAAGGAACCTTCAGAAATGGGCTTCATATCAACACAATCACCTACAGTGATTTAGAAAAATGTATTTTTTGTAGATGTAGTCACATAAACCTCATTTTTAAAACATCACTTTCACTAATAACGTGGTTTCAACCACATACATTTTCAATGGTGATTGTGAATGTTCCTCAGCTACAGTTTTCATGTACACCAATACTGCTAACGGCTGTTTTTACAATGAACTTGCAACCACTGTAAAGACACTATGGGTTTTGAAAATGCCCCCCTGAATTATACTTTTTTATGTAAAAAATTAAGATAACTGAGGCCACCCTGAAACATAACAATATATCTATTCATTTTCATTTTCTACTTGTGAGAATGAAACAGGAGTGAGCCTCACCTTGACCAGTTCATAATGTTGGATCCCATTGATCCCAACATCAGGGTCAAATGCTGAGGGCACCGGGTATCGGGTGTTGATGGCTGTGTTCTCCGGGATGGAGATGTTTATTACAGTGGACTGGAAAAGGGGTGCGTTGTCATTTACGTCCTCGATCAGGAAGCGGATCTTGACCAACCGGAAGATCTCGTCGGGCAGCACGGCCACTTCAATCTCATAGTAGCAGCGTTTCTCAGCAAAGACCCCTGAGCACAGCTTCTCCCGATCGATTCTGTGATTGGTGGTAAAGATCTCCCCTGTGTTGGCCTCCACCCTCACCAAAGGCACGTCACCTGTCTTGTAAACAGGCTTGAACTGCAGCGGTGATGATAGCCTGATGTTGGGGTCTAAGTTGAGGTCCAGGTCCTTGCGCAGGTTCCCGATGCGGACGTTCTCTGGCTGCTCCTCCTTCACCGTGTAGTCCCTCTCCTGGGCCCGGCATAGCAAGACCACACAGGTGAGCAAGGCCACCATCACATGAGCCTGACTTGCTAAGTCCATACTCAAGAGTGGATGGGAGCTTCACTTCTACAGCAGTAATTCTGCCACAAGAGAGGCAAGAGAGAGAGAAGAAAAAGAAGAGAGAAAGACAGAACACACAATGTCAATGCACAAAATTACATGGCATTCAAGTTCTGCTGTAATTAGTACTATTTTTCCTCACGGAGAGTTTTCAACTTGACCTATTCATCCTAACTAGTTATGAGCCCACATCCTTCCCATGTCTTTGAGAGCAAATTAACGTCAGTTTTACACAATTAACCTTTGATGACATCCTTGAGCAAGCGGACACGTAAAGGTTAGTAGTTCGCGTATTCCATCAATCCATTTCATCGCTGTAATGAACCATTTCATATTTTCATTGAGAAGTATGAAAGCAGTTGAGTTCGCTATTGCGATAAAATTGTTTGCTTTGAATGCTTGTTCATAAACTACTGTGCATGAAAAATGGGACACAGCACAGAGAACAACTTAATTCATATCAGAGTCAATGTGAGTCAATATGGTGCAGTGGTGTCTTCATAAACTGCACCTCACATCAGCTCATTTGGAGGCAGCAGAATTGAGCCTTAAGCATTGGTGCTTCCATGCATGAACACGCATACACACACTTGCAGTAGTACCTCAGCTATTAATGGAAAACCTAATTTGCTCTCAATGTAAACAATTGAGCTCTCAAATATTTCATGAACGTCCATGTGTGTAAACATACACAGTATGATAAGAGCACTGTTTAGAGTAACTGCAGTGGAAGGAGACAACAATGTGAAATTATTTGTTGTGGGAGCCGTCATCAGTCAAATTAGTGAAATTTAATCAGAACTTCATTACATCCTGACAAATGTGTTTTCTCCAACATCAAATTTAAACAGCATCCAGTTTACTGTTTGTACTGAATGATGCCTATGATAAAACCCTTAACCCTTAGCCGAAAATACAGTACAGCTGGGTTTACCATCACTGAACATTATTCATTGATACGTTTTCTTGTGTTGGGTGGCACGTTATTTGATGCTGTTGTTCTACAAAATTTTTTAAGTGTTTTATGTGTGCAAAAGCTTGCCAAAGGGCAAGAACCCCAATTGCCAAAACCCAAGTAGGTCATTGGAAGAGGATGAAAGAGTCATACTCTGCAATGCCTTTCCTGCCAGTATATGCTAGCATAAAATATTGACTACTTTCCACCAGTTAATTAGTAGGTTATTTAGTCAGATTTTAGGGGCATTACTTCATGCGGTTAGTTAGCTCACATTTCTTTAATAAATGAAATTCCACCATTTCCACCACAATCCTACTGTTCTCTATAAAGACTTGACCACACAGGCTTTAATGGGATATTGCCAATACAGTGATGTTAATGCAGTGTAATTATCAAAAGATATTTGTGTTCAGTAGATTTTTTTCAGTAGAACAACTGAATTACATTACCGGCCTTTTGATTGTTTCCAGTCCGCAGTGATTTATCAGGGTAAAGCCCTCAGTGCACAGCTATGTTTACTTCTCATAATAATACTGCCCCCCCATGTGTATTCCAGCGCAATATACTCAATGACTAACATAATTTCTTTGCTCATATCCCACTGTGTGTTTAGGTCTACCAAGCCCCTGAGTGTTTATCAACCTCATATGATTTTCCTCGAGATATTGGTATGTATTCATAAGGCAGCTGCCTTGAAATCAAACGTCCATTTCCTTCAAAGTATGTCAAAAGTGCATGACAGCCATCACAGAAACGATGTGCAGCTGGTGCTAAAAGTGCATACATACCTACAGTAACAAGGGACTCAAATAGCTCTTTGGGAACCGTAATATTTCCTACTTTATGAAATTTCCATCCATTTACATGAGTCAAACAATATCCGGTAGAAAAGGTATGACTACCTAAACTGCACTACAGGGGTCCTCTGAATTGGCAAGGCAACAGCGTTCATAGCCATTGAAGCTCTCGGCCTACGGACAAATTGATTAAAAATAAGAATTTAATTAAACTGGTTTTGAATCAGCAACAATTGCAAGGCATTCATGCAGCCTGTAAAGACAGATTTCTTTTCACACATTTCATAAAGCAGTCACATGAGACTCATTACAGAACAGTTGGACAGAAAAAAAACGTTGCTGACATTGATCAGTGTGAGGGTTATTCATTCTACACATACAGCACAGGCAGTGTTGTACCGTCATGTCAAAATATTGATGAGATATACCCCATTAGTAACTGTGACACACTTTACTTTGAAGTGTGCATTTTTCTGAGAGTGAGCAGCAATTGCTTTACTGTGATGATCGCCAGGCAGTCCAAGGCTGAGCTCGCACAATGCATAATGAAGTTTAAATTACATCCTTAAATGGAATGTGATTCGCCGAAGTGAAAAAACAGAAAAGATCAAAGCATGATCTAGATTTCCTCTCCCTTGTAAGTGACAATAATGTTCCACAGGATGAAGGGGTATAATATGTTTTTGACTCAGAGTACATGCAGGAGTACAAATGTAGTAACAAAAAGGACACCCTGGCAATGCTAATGTGATGTTAAGAAACCAAATTCTACTAGTATAGGAGATATACATATATACACACTAAATGTATATATATATATAAAATAGATAGATATATAAAGCTATTTCTCTTCCCACATAAAGCTAAAATGTTAAAATTATGAAGTTAGATATTTTATAGGCAAGAGGCACATGTTGCCCTTCAACATATTACGGCCAAACTTGTTTACTTGTCTTATTCTGTTAACTTAATGTGGGTTCTTTTCTCTTAACCATGATTTTCCAACATTTGCATGGCCTTTCACTTGTCACAACTCTTTATAAACCTGTCCATGAGAGATAGGCTAGGTGAGAGAAGGAATTGTGCTGGAGGGGAAAAAAAAGTAAGAGGGGGGGAGAAAGAAATCCTAGGTGTCAGTCAGAGTGTCTCCTTTGCTTACATTTCACTAGTCTCCTGAAATGCTATTTTGAGCCCCAGACAGCAGGTTGAATCCAGTAGGCAAACTCAAGCCTTCCTCTTGGGAGACACAGAGTGAAGAGGAGCAGGCCGGCCCTGGATCACTTTACACAACAGTATGATGGACAGGCCTTCCTGGTGTTTGTATCAGCTGAAGGTAGAAGTGAGAGGGGAGACATACAGCCACTGTCACCCCCTACCTTCACCCCTAAAGATACCATCAACTGGAAACTTTCAGTGTAGTTAGTCTGAGGCGGGGACCCAAGACATTTGGAGTCCTTTAACTGTCAAAGACAGGTTTTCACCACTGTTGTATATATCAATATTGCCTGTGGATCCAAAGAGATTTTCAAAAGAGGGCATTGGTAGAAGTAATACTCTTGATTGTCTTGGGTTTTTTCTCTTTTAACAGCTTTAAGGATCGCTGACAGCCTGACAGACCAGGTTTCTGTCAAGATCAGTCAGTTCTTTTTCAGTCCACACAGCCAGAACAATTCTCTTTACATGGTGGAGGAATAAAAGCTGTTTTCTCTTGGGAAACTACAACAATGAATATATTACTTAAGTCATACTGGAAAGTGATAAAGTGCGAGAAAATGATGCTCGACATAAATGGCCACATTGACAATGTTAACAATGGATTTAATACTGACAAAAGATGTATATTCAAGTTCATATATCACTGTGATTTGCACATCACACTATATTTTATCAATGAAAAAAAGAAATCAATGATATATCAAAACTCAAAACTATAAAATTTGCACCACAATGTTTGCTGGCAATGCTGTTTGGCTGCATAACCCAGAGGCTATTCACATTTGAATCACTTTCTTAATTCTTAGATAGACTTGGATTATGAAGAGTTGTACAACTTCGGCAATTAAATGGTCGCTAGGTAATACTTCTTACCCTCCTGCATTAGCAAATTGATAAACTCATTTACAACGTTGTAATCATGGACCTCAAGAGGGCAGTCCATACATGCAAATGTAATTCTAATGCTAAATATAAGTGTGATCATTTCGGTGTCACTTTACGTCACCTTAAATGTTAACTTTTTCATTAAAAATAATGGATTTTAAAGTCAGTGTGACTAAAATCCTAATTCATGGACAAGTAAGTAAATTGTCAGAGAAACCATGCAATTAATTAAAACAAAGTCAGAAAATTTTAAACTGTAGTCTGAAACCAAGTTTATTATAAATAATTTCTAAAATAGAATTTGGTTTTAGATTAATACTGAAAAAACACTGAAATATAAGAAAATGTACTCTAATATGTTTTGACAAAGTGGCCATATTTCAGGTGAAAATTGTACTGAAATTGGCAAATTTAATGTGGGGAGTCATATTCAATATATTATTCTTTATGGGAAGTGAAAATGACATTTAACAACTACAATATGGTGAATATCAGAAAGCTATTCAGGAAAAGATCTAAAACTAAAGATGGCTGTAAGTGATGAACAAACTCTTAAGTGACTGAGTTTTTAAATAAACCTTATGTGACTGTGGAAGCAGAAATTTTAAAGAAGCATGAATGCGCTCCAGTGGAACAACCAAACTTGCGCTGTAAGATGAAAACTAAAAGCAAAGCAAAAAGACAACATATGTGACACTTGGGAAGCATCTGTGAGACTACAAGTTAGTTACACTATGAAGTCTTTAGAACACATACAGTTACCTTACAAGTTAATGACTCCCAAACCCATCACTCTGCAGTCAATACTATTTAGTTGAATTTATTAGAGGCATAAAAAATAATTGGTACAGGTACAGTATGTCAGGATATTGCAGACTATCGATTGCTCTACTGGTGAATTTGAAATGAAATGCGGATGTTCATGAGCAAATGGTTTTATTGCGTTTTTCAGGTCAAACAAATACTTGGCCTGCTTCCATTTAATCAACATTTACTCTTCTTTTAATATAAATGCCTAAGTCTTCAGCCAAAATATGCTGCTCACGTTATTGGAAAGGTTCACATTACCATTTGATTTTATTCTCCAACAAATACTGAGTTCAGCAGACCTTGTGGGAGTCTTTAAAAAACAGGCCCAATAATAAATCTATTGCATATTGAGCAGGTAACATATTAGGAACCCAAACAACCAACTGTGGCGGTTAATCTTCAAGCCAACGGGGATTTACATCGTGACTATTTGAACTATTCCTAGTTGAAAACAATTATATGTTTATTTATTTATTCCTAGAGTCTGAGCGATAACAGACTGATAGCCCCTGAGGTTATGGTCTGTGACAGCTCAACAGCTTGACCAGGAGCGCGCTGTTACCGCGCACCCACGCACCGAGCTTAGCGGCCATGCTGCTGAGAAACCTGCACTGACAAGTCCTTGCAGTTGGATGCTCTTGGAAAGTAGGCCTATCTATCTAGCGATCAGGGTTGAGCAAGACTAAATAACGCCCGAAGTCGTGACCAACCGCGCGGTGCACATTCATAATGCGACAACTCATCCTGGATGCACCGCGTCCATGGATCATTTCTATTTACATCAGGTGCACGGGGACGCCTGTTATATCTTTGGAGCAGCTCTAGGAAAACCCACGGAACACCTAAATGACCCAGTATCGCAACACACTGATTTATCCAAGTGCCTTGTAAACTAACCTATCACTAAATTTTCGCCCAGCTTGTGTTGCTCTCAGTGATTGTAAATATAGCACAGGTCCTCGCCGGTATTGGGACATCAATTTGATTTTATACGGACCACATAAATTAGGCTGTTGGGCGCTCTCCAGCGTTTCTGAATGCGCTCAGGAGACAGTCATGTGCATACATATTCTCAGAGACCACTCAAGTAAAACACATTTTGATCTCAACTGTAAAGTCATGATTGAGAGCAAAGCTTACCCTTTCCGCTCGAATGGGATGAAAAATCAACCATGAGTACCGTCGCGTAGAGACATCACTGATTTACAAAAAAGAAGTGCCACGAATTAAACTGAAGTAGGGGAAAGGGGGAGAAAGGATCCTCATCAGAAGCAAAATGCAATAGAAACAGAAAAAATGTTATCCACTAAAAAAACTTATCCATGCGCTAAAAAAAAAACGGTGGTCCTCATGCGCAAGAGAAAAAAAATAATGCACAGCGATCAACTTTGTTTGAAAAGGACGTTGTAATTCCTCTTCGGATGTCTTGGGCTCGCAATCCCACGGGCGGAGATACGCATTGATCCAAGCTTGTTTTTCATTAACTTTGTATCCCTAGCCTACGTTTGTCTTGACAATCCTACTTTATTTTACCAGCTTTAAATCGCTGGCAGCAAATTTACACGTGTGCGTTAAAAGCTTCTTGACTCACGCGTAAAACTTCAATCCAAGAGCGCAAAAATTGACTTCTGGTTAAACACTGAAAGCTTAAAACCTAATTCATTTTATAAACACTTGTTTTGACTGATTCGAGGTTGTGCACGTTCCCAAAAACTCTTAAAGGAGGGATGCAGAGAGCGCATCGCCCCCCCCCCCCAATGGAGTTGGATCAAAGTGTGCCTCAGTGCAGCATCACTTACAGGAGCCGGGAAAGGCGGTTCACCGTATCTGTCTGCTAAGCTGTAGATGTCTCAGTAGTATTGTATGAACTCAGTTCCTCAATACTGCCCACCTCTCTCCCTCTCGCTCTCCCTCCGACTGACATCATGGCGGAAGGAGGAGCCAACCGCAGATTTAGGAGCCCCGGTCCTCTTAAAGCCGCACTGCGTTGGAGAGAGGCTCGCACTGAGATGTAGGTGGATGGCGGGGTATGTGTGGATCACAGATGCCTCTGCTGTTTGCAGTAGCCACACTGCTCCAGAAATCCGCCTGAAAGCAAGAGGGGGGCACTGTTCACCTCTATACCGAGCTTTGCTTCTGCTTTTCATTCCCAATTAGGTTTACTGTATCATCGGAACCTCTGAATAATGATGACGTCCAAATTCTTTTCAGACATTCCCGAGAGTGTCAACAGGCCAATGCAGAGCTCTTACCAGGGATGAGAAGAGAAAGTAGCCCGATAATAGGTTTGTTCACAGTTTCCATAGTTTTCATGTATAAAATTGTCTCAAATAATTCCTGTGGTGTATAAACATATCACAGTTCAGTTTATTTACAATTAACATTTGAAAGACATGATACAATGGCAAAAAGGGATTACCTGGAAACTTGAGGGAAAAGGTCACTGTATAAAAATTGACAGGGTAACGAAAATGCCTCATGCCCAATGCTTAATACTACTAATAAGTATGAATCAGATAGTCAGCATCAGCAAAGTGCTAAAAGTTGTTTAAAATTATGCATTTTGGACCATAAAACCTATTGAAGTGAAACATCAACAAATCCGTTTGCAGCTGAAGGGCACAATGTCAGACAGGCATCAATGCAACATATTGATTGTCTCAAAAATCACTGAAAATCTCAAATCATCAAGCTGTCACTTCCCTGCTGGCAAATTGCATGGGTGTTCCGCCCCCCAAATACCTTAAAGTAGATTCTAACAGGTGCTTTTATGGAGGTCATAAAAGGTTATGGTCACACAAAGGTCACATCACCACCATGTTACAGCTGATTACCTATGTTCCTTTGCAACAAATGGCTGTAACTTTGCATTTTAACAAGTTTAGCCCCTGGCAAGACCAAACGCATTCTTCACCTGTTCAACATTTCCTTCAACATTATTTCATGACACAGCACTCATCCCTGAAGACAAAGGGACAAGAGCCAGATAATTGTTTCTGTTTTGGCCAAATAATACTTTGGTCTAAAGGAGTCTGCTGGGAAATCGCAGGGCCATTTTTAAGTCCATTAGAAAATGACTAGTTTATTTTTCCAGTGAGAAAACACAGAATACTACAGTGTGTGTTTTGAGGATTTCTTAAAGACTCGTTTAAAGAATCTGACAGCAGCTTAACCAAAGCAGAAGATTACCTTAAATGTCCACTCAGTTATTTTTTCACAGATTTTTGTTCTAGTGAACGGAACCAATGGCAAATTTTCCCCGGCCCATTGATATTTTTTCCAAAAGTCAACACAGTTCAGGGCTGAGTTTCAGTAACATCAACAGTTAGTTGGGAAATTTGGGGATATGACTGCGCTATCACATATCTCATGCTATATCAAAATCAGAGAATGGACTAGTATCTTTTCCCATTACTGGACCTTAAAAATGTCATAGGATAATGAGCACTGTCATGAAATGCTAACTTAAGACATTAATAAAACTTTTGACTGGTCTTCTGTTTGAACGGTCAAATACAACAACTGTTTCCAACAATGTTAAATCACAACTATGCCGATTCACTGGCAGATTAGTAGAAAAGCAATGCTTGCTTTCGTTTTTTTTTAAGATATGATCAAATAGACCTTTTCCTCAACATTGCCTTTAATCATGCTTGCTGTTGGCCTCCCACTGAATCTATGACTTGTTATGTGCTCATGTAAAAGAAATAAATGGAAGAAAGAGCACACTCACTAATATACCTTATCAGTCAGGCACAGATGGGCAAGGGGATGGGTGAAGAAAGGGGTTGCAGAGCTAAATTGCAAGGTCGCTGTGTATTAACATCCAGAGGTTTTAAGAAAAGATAGATTCTTTGCCAACCATACTCGATTCAATGCCATTCTGTGCTTTTGTACTATCCTTTCAGCATTTCTTGTCCAAAGAGACCACAGTAGCTGCTGTACCATCATTGCTGTTCATCACTCCTTCAAATATGTCCATGGATTTGAGTCAATTAGGGTAAATTTTGGAATTTACCCTAAATTGTTAATGTTGGATCTTTCCAGCAGTAACAAAAAAATAATGTCACTCATAAAGAGAACAGTGCAAATGTGTCCAAAGAATATTCTGTAGAAATACAGCAGACATTTCTGAAGAGCTGGAGACATCCTGACAAAACATTTTTTTTTTATCCATACAAGCTGGGTTTGTATCCATGGCAACTTTCAAGAACCACTGAGATTTACCACAATCAGTTAAAACTATCTCTATTGCCTCATTTCTTTTTTTCTGTTTCTGTCACTCACACTTCCTCAAGGATCTCTGGAGAAAGAAAAAGATTTGAGAAAAATGGAGTGGACAGACCGAGGACAATTCAATATTTGCTTTTACCTTATTGGTAACAGAGGTAGAATTCCAGTGAAATGTTGTAGACACCCAAGATAGACAAAAAGGACACTCTGAATGAAATTATATTTGAACTTTTCCACACAGTATGAATATGCAGCATGCATGACCGTAGTTTCATTCAGAGCAGTAGATAGTGAAGAAGATAAAAAGCCTTCAGGCAAAACGATTATAGGCTGTCATGTCAGGGGCAAAATGGTTAAAAACAGAGAGACAAATCACGAGGCATCAGAGGGTCATCAGACTATTGCTTTGAGTATTATCAATTATTTAAAATATGTGAAGTCTCCACATGCGAAAAGAATGACATTTCTAGTTTTGTTTTAGCTTTTAATAATTTGTGCTTTTGCTCTTGGTAATTGAAGCATCACTTGGAGAAATATAATTATGAAATATGTAAAGTATGTTTATTTATGCATACTTTGCAAAAGTAGTATTCAATTGCAAATCATATTCTAGTGGTGATTAGATTCAGGAAGGAACCAAAAGATACTTGAACTGACCATTAAGTGGAATTTCTTTAGACTTTGACTAATGCTATTATAGCGCTTTTCCCAGAAATTGCATTGTATGGGTTTTGTAGTTAAGTACTTAAAAAGAACCCGATTGTATCCCTGCAATGAGTTTTGCTATGTAAGAACTAAAACCCACACCTTGGCCCATCATGTGATACCTGACTATAAAAATCTTAAATGGTCATAGATCTAAGATCATTTATTTATAAGGTGGTTCACATTAAGAGAAGGGTATAGTTGTTATTCTAATTTATATTATAAGAGGACTGCACATGATCTTAAAGTGCCCTAAGCACAATTTTATTTGTGTATGACACATTAAACACATCCTTGTATTTGGTCTAAATCAACCAGTCAGCCTCAAGTTGACATGGAACTATTTTGCTAAGAAGACCACTGCCAATAATATCCTGTCAGATGAAGTTGAAGCATGGCTAAAGCAGGATGAGGCAGAATTCACCAAAAGGCACAGAACTCTTGAGGCTAATGAAGGGTCTAACATTGAGTGATGTATATTTGCAACATGCCAATTAGACTACAGCCAGCACTGTGAGCCACCATTATTGTCAGTTGACATGTCCTCACCTAATGTTCCACTGGAAAATTAAAATGTGTGTGTGTGTGTGTGTGAGAGAGAGAGAGGTACAAGTTATTGTTACATGACAACTGAGTCAAATGTGTGTTAATGTCTTTTAGAAAACTACTAATTGCATATACAAGCATTGTACAGGATTGGTTGTCTGCTCTGTGGTTTTGTCATGTCATGTTTATCCTTGACAGTTGCTAGACTGCTAATTGCTTTTGGCAAATTAACAAGTAAGGGTGCTTTTATCAGAATGTACTTGTGTTTTATTTGAAGGATAGCCTTAAAACCTTTCATTTTAGGGTTAAATGCAAAATGTAGTTATGACAGGATTTGGCCAACAAGAAGAAAAAGTAAAAAAATTGTTAAAAATCTGTCAATGTGAAATCAATAAAGTATGAATCACTTATTTATAAAACTGTCATAATAAGGTCTGTGTGTTAAAATTTGTTCCATGTTATTATAAATAGTGCCAACTAAACGTGATCATTGTATGATTAAGCATGGGTGGAAAAGTGTCAGGTAATGACAGCACACGTTGGTGTGACTTTGCTTTGTGTGTAATTGAATAATGAAATAGTAGTAGTGTGTTCCTCTGTTTTGTGCACAACACACATCTGCTTTCTGTAACGGTACAGTGCAAGATCAATTTGTAGTGCAAAAGAAGAACAAATGTTTCACCTACTCACTTTTTGCTCAAAATAAACACAAATATTACAAATGCTCAAAAATACATGAGGAACATCAACAGATATCAACGTGACAGTGTTTCCTTTTTAAGATGGATGTCGAAACCATATCAATTCTGCTTTCTTGGAAAGCTTTCTCTTTCATAAGAAGTGTTAAAACAGCCTTTGTGTGTTGTTTGATGAAGGCGATTGTACATGCTGTGGTGATGTTTCCTTCCATCTGTCTACTGTGAAACAGAGCCTGGGGCAACACTGTCAGAAGACAATGGTTTGCTTGGCTATATACTGTATATTCAGTTGAATAAAGACCCTGTACTCATGTGCATTTGTGCATTCATTCATTCACACAATAGTTGGGAAAAAAATATAAATCCTTAAAAAAATCAATTTGGACTGCTGGTTTTAATCACTCATAAATACTGAATTTTTCAATAAAAATTCTCATTTACAAAGGTTACTACATGTCCTTAAAAGTGAAAAAAAAAACATGATAAAGTTTTAACCTCTTCGATGTCACTCAGGACTGATTAATAAAGATATGCAACATTTGTTTAACACAGTGCCTCAAATCAGGTTTGACAATGCATTTGCCTTTGCATGGTGAAGGTCACTGAATTGATTTCAAATAAAATTTTATGTGGTGAAGATTTCAATCTTAATGACGAGCCTTTGTGAGGTCAGGAACTAGACTGGCCCTGGTGGCAACAAAAGCAAGTGAAAAATAAATTGCATGGAAGTGAGTGAAGGGTGGGAGGAGAGGTTTTAAATCAATTAACGTCTTTGAATTGATTTTTTTTCCTCAATGTTAAAAATGTCATGTCGCGGTTTCCTTTTCACACAGGAAAGGAGAATCTGGCCATTGTCACAGAAACACATGGTAAGATCAATAGTGACACATAATTCTCCTTCAACCACTATTTTTTGGGGTGTGACAGGAGAGAAAAAGAATAGCACTTCCATAATCACTAAGGAGTCATTATTTGGCACTCTTCCTCCCCAGATGGCCAAATGCTTGATGTTCTTGTCACGTTGTGTTGCATTTTCCTTGCCTTGAATGGGCTGTGTACACAACCATTGTTTGATGAGTAAAATTGAAGGCAAGCCTTGTAAACTGTGGATGCCCCATTGCCAAAGACATGGCACTGCAAAGACAATGTGTGCAGACATCTCTTTTGCACTCTTGAGACTTCATGCTCCTTAGCTTGAGGCTTGAGAGAGGAAGCAGGCAGTGTATGTGGAAAAAACACAACTTTTATATGCTATAAAGCTTGAAAACGTACATAGTATAGTTTTACCACAATGGGTTTATGTTAAACTACCATGATAAGCCTCAGATTAGGTGGCATTGTAGTTTACGTCTAACTCTTTTTTTATCCCCTCAGTTGACAGGGAACAGATTTCCGATCTTCTGTCATGACTACCTCACCACAAAGAGAACATCTTTAAAATTTCGTTCATTTGATTTATTTTATTAGACATTCTTACAAGTACTTTTAGAAGCACCAAACAAACATAAAACATAACCACTATCAATCAACGTCCAACCACTGAATTAATCAAGTCAACTCATCCATCCATCCATTTTTCCTTCAATCTATCCATTCATGCATCTGTTTTGTTGTTCCAGACAGGGTCACAATGGCAGCACAGAAAGCAATCCAGACACCAGTGTCCCAAACATCACCCCCAGATATTGTCCCTTTAGTGAGGACAGTACATGTCCACTTGTTTGATGGAGGACATGCCACCTTTTTCCATACTGGGGTGCCTGTCCATGTATACTTTTTATTGATTTTGGTCTGTTTTTTGTGGTTTGGACTAGGAATTTTGATCATATCATACATTAATAATTTAGTGTCCTTTCCTGTTTCAACAGGACAGTGCTCCAGTGCGGAAAGTGAAGTCCAGCGAGAACTTGACTGGTCTGCTCAGAGCCCTGATCTAAACCCTACTGAACACCTTTGTGATGAACTGGAACACAACTGCTAGCAATGGCCTTATTGCCCAACATCAATGCCCTGACTTAACTAATTCTCTTGTAGCTGAATGGAAGCAACCACCTGCAGCCAGGTTCCAAAATCTTAAGGAAAGTGATCCCAGAACAGTGGAGGCTGTTATAGCAGCATATCAATTCCTGTAGTTTTAGAAAGAGTTGTTCAACAATCACATACATGTATAATGTTCTGGTGTTCACATCATTTGTTCGTGGGTCCACTTAGTTTTGCCCTTGTAGTGTACTTTGTTTTCTTACACTCACCCTAAGTACATCATACTCAGCACCAAACTGCTCCACTGCAAATTCCAGTGAAGTCAGAAAGACGGCATCATCTGCAAAAAGCAAACATATTGATCCAGACATTACCAAGATACAAACTCTCCAGACCTCAGCTGTACTTTGATATTATGATATTATATCCCACACTCAAGCAGCAAGAGGATTCTTATCAGAGTCTAACAGCTTCTGAAGAATATTAAGAAGAAGAAACAATGAAAAAGTAAACATTAAGTAAATATAGTGCCAAAATGTTTAACAGCATACCGAGTCAATTGAGACAACTTATTTATAAAACCATATAGACCATATAAGACCATATAATAATAATAATAATAATAATAATAATAATAATAATAATAATAATAATAAAACTATATTTATAGAGCACTATATATCTTTTTGTTTCCAAAGCTGTTTTGTATGTGTGCATAGTATCTTGCTATAAATGTTGTTATGCTTGTTTTTGTTTCTGTTACAGCCTACCAGTTGCTTAGATTTGATGATATCGGTGTGATATCATGTAGTAATTTACATATACTACAGAATTTCTAAAATGTTTATTTTCTCTACGGTTTTTGACCACTTTAGCTAATGCTCCCTTTGGAGCTAGTAGCTTGCTCTCCTACTCCACAAGATGTTTCCTTGGTAAATCTGGAGGTCTGCATGAGTAATACTGTGTATATGTTTGTAGAGGCCTATTTGATCTAATGTATAAATGTCAATGATGCAAAGCACAGTTGATTATGGCCCCTGAGGTGATATACTAGTTTCTGTTCCCATCCCCACTGTCACACAAGGATGTTAAATTATTGTACAGTATAGTTGAGGTGGTGTTATCTCACTGGAAGAATCACCCTGCTATGTCTGAGACAATCCACATAGATGTGTTACTGTGCACAGGCTTTTGTTAAAGGGGACTGGTGGAGCAGAAAGGCTAAGTGACAACAAAGCAGGTTTAAAGAAGTGTAGCTTGACAGACAGAGTGGTTAGAAGGGACTCAGCATGTTTAATCATCAGTCATACCAACTTTTCAACATTTCTTTGGTTGGAGTGGGAACAAGGGGTGTCATTTTACCTAGGACACACAGTTTGTTTTAAGTGACATTTTTTTATTGTTTCACTTGCAACAATGAAATTCGTGAAGCCACTTGGGTACAAAAGAGGAGCAGCTAAAATGTGCAGAATGATTATCCAATTAATCTTAAATTCAAGGTGGAGTGTGACAATGGGAGCAAATGTGGCTTCAGTGCTTGCATTTTGATGTAATATATAACTAATCTGTAAAGTTTAACAGGAATGGTGATTGTAATTGATTCAAATTGTCAATAAATTTTTCATGTAAAATCTCATAAAAAGCAACACAAAATGTTTTGCATATGTGCCCCTTATGCGAAGAGTAAATGTATTTACTCTTTCAGATAGTGAAAGAGTGAAACACATTTCTACACCCACCTTGGTAAATAAACAATCCAAGGTGAAATATAAAGTAAAGCTATGTGTGGAAATAATTTATTTCCTCCAGAACTCTCTTTGACATAAGTGAGTCACTGGCTGTCCACACTAATGTGGATAAACACTTTTCACATGTTGAAATGTTTTCCATCCTTGTCCACACTGTGTGGACAAAACAATACAAAGAAATTATTGTTTCCCCTTCAGATTACATACAGTTGGCAAACAAATGGTGCATTACTGTCACCATTGGTAAGCAGTATGGTTGAGTAGATGGACATGTGACAAGAGTTACACATTGTAACACCAGTTCTATGAACACAAGCTGCAGCCACACTTAAACGTGCATGTACCTCATAATATGCCTGGTCATTTCTTGTGACACCAGTCTTATACTGTATATGGCTGGTGCTTGTGCTCATGGAACAGGTTACAATGGGTAAGCTTTATTTTATTTCACTGAGCTTAGTAAAGTCTAGGGGAATATACTGACAATTGGCACCTCAAGCTCTGACATCAACATGACATTTTATGTACCAGTCATTTGAGAGCATGCCTGATTGACACATGGATGTGGAAACCCCTGGTCTCAATGGTACAAACACTGACTTAGGAAGATAACAAACATGGCTATTACAAGGAAAACACCATTCCATGATGGTCAGCCACCTCCACACTTGACCATTCCAACTAATAAACAAGAACATTTGGACTTGCAGCACCTTTCAACCTGTGCTGGCCTAGTCATTGTGTATAACACTGACCCAATTTTGTTAGCATTCATTCAGAAACTACAGCTCCCATGAGTCTTACCCAGAGGAAAGGAAAATTCAAAATAAGATCTCTTCATTGTCCAACCTATTTCTCCAAGACATAACTGAGCTCAATTTAACATCAATATGAGATTTTGACCATTTTCTCATACTTTCTCATAAAAATCAGCCTTCTTTTTGTCTCAGCTTGATCTTAATTTAAGATCTTAAATTATCTTATGCTTTTTTCTCTCTCACTGCACTGATCTTTTTTTGTCTGAAATAATCAGCTCTTGAGAAAACAGTAAGATCCTTGATTGGTTTATAAATGAGCCTGCACAATATCATATTTGTCTCAGTGATCAAATTCAAGTTTCAAATGTATGTGTGTCTATTTTATCCGTTCTCAGAGTTGTCTCAATTTTATCAAAAAAAAGATTCAATAAAAATCTAAAACTATGAAAAGCCTATGAGGACAGCAAAATAACTCTTGGTTTTCTTATGTTTCGACTGTTAATCTCAAACTGGACAGGATAATTTGTCTTAGATTGATTTATTCTTTTGCTCCTTATTTTTCCTAAAGGGGGGATTAGGAGAACAGATCAGAATTCAGTAATCTCCAAATAAGAAGATGATTTATTTCTGATGAGACTTTTCCTCTGGGTAGACATAGGTGCACTATCACCCTCGGGGATCAATAAAGTATTTCTGATTCTGATTTCTGATTCTGAGAAAACCTTTCCAAAAAGAAAGAAAACCGCTATGATAAAATATATTGTGCAGCTGAGGCTAGTGGAAAAGAGCTTGGAAAGGTGCACTCTAGACTGTCCACAAAAATAAGGGGGAAAACCCCAGATTTCCCAGCCTGTCAAGTCTAGATGGCTGACCCAAACATGGCATCTTTCCCATTGTGCCAGACCTGGGGAATCATAGCGCCATTTACGTATCATGTGCATATCATGGGCATATCGTTAAAGACAGTCATTCAAATTTGTTTCCTGCGATCTTTATGGCATGACAGGGACAGGGAGGAAAAGCTCCCTCACAAAGTTGCTATTCAAGATGAAAGGGGAAGAAGGTTGCAGAGGACATGAGTTTACCAGAAAATGAGATGAGAGACTTGGCCGACAAACAAATTCTTGCTACATAAAGAAAAGTAGGGATGCCCCGATCACATTTTTTGCCTGCAGAGTAATTCCATATCCGATATGTTATAATCCACTAAAGTTAGACACAATATGAGATAAATAAATCTCCATTTTTGATAGCTTCGCCGCCATCTTGACTAGAAGGGGGCCTGCTGTATGTCGCCGCTATGTGTCTGCACAGTCACCATATTGGAGAGGTCAAGATCCGCTTGTAAACAAATACAATGTGTGTCCTCGATCAGTTTTCGCGACTAGAAAACATTCATCCCAATCTCCTGATCGCATAATTTGATACTGAATATCGGCCAAAAACAATCTGCGTCTGATCGATCTGGCCACCCCTAAAGAAAAGCGAAAGGGGTTGCTGAACAGAGAACAATGAAGGTATCACCAGTAATACTCAGAGGAAAACTTTCTAAGGATGAGAAGAAACAGAGCCAGAAAAAGTTTTTGAAACTAAATTTTGAAGCCTATCACACAAGTGGGCTGCAAAAATTTTCTGGAACCAAGTAGCCTTCGTTTGTGAAACAAGCAGTGGGATGTTGCTCTGCAGTCCCGAGATTCTCGTGGATAGAATAAGAGCATGTTTGTTTCACAGTGTATGTGCATGAACACTGTGCCTTGGTTGACATTTGTCAGCTTAATCAGGAGAGACAAGTGATTGAAGTAAAGATAGAATTTATTAAAACAGATGATGTGAGGTGTTAATCTTGACAGACTTTAGCGCTCAGACTCCGTGAGGAGATTTTTGGTGGTGGAGGGCCTCTTCCCTGAGCAGCGGCAGAATAAATCCACCCGTAGAGGGCTGCAGACTCTGTTGAGGCTGAAGGCTGAGAGGTTGACGGGGTTATGAGCTGGAGGATCTGCAAGGACTGGGCGGAGATGGGGAGGTGGAGGGGCGCGCAACCGTTTCTTGAACGTACTGAAAGAAAAGAGACGTACTAGAATGATAGGTTGGCAATGAAGGTGTGTCACTGCGCTATTGGATAGATGAGACCAGCTGATGGAACAGCTGATGTCCTGATTTAACATCCCCAGATAGTGACAGCGGGAATAATTGTGAGCATGCATGAGAGGAGTGAATGGCAGAATGAAAATACTATGCCTAAGCATGCAAAAGTCTAGTCTTCCTGACTGAACTTACACTAGAGCTTCACAAGAAGGGGGTTCGAATAAAATGGGTGGGTTCACCTGCTCCTGCTTCAACTGATGCAAGCATAGAGTGGGGGGAGGAGAAGCTACAACCTACATGCTAATTGCCTGTAGCTTGCTATTTTGCACCCCTGCTGGGCAGCAGACAATACAAATTTCAAGAATGTGAAAAGAAGGACCTGTAGACTCCCAGCTGCAAGAGCAAAAGATATTCTACCAAGATGGAGGAAGGGAGAGCACCCTTTCTTCTTCTTCTATTCATATAGAAATGAGAGAAGACCAAGAGAAAAGACTATAGCTTATCTTGATTAGGAAAATGAGTACTCGCACAGTTCAGTACACTGCTCCACAGAGGAGAGTGATACGGCCACAGAACCTAATAGATGGCAAAACCTGGGTGAAACACAACGCGGCTGAATTCTCTGATTGTCCTTGCAGTGTTTACCTCCATTCTGGCACTTCTCTGTCTTTTTATGGCTTTTGCATTTTGAAAAGACGAAGATGGCAAAAATGCAACAACAGCTTTTGATGTGTCAAATATCTTTCATAGTAAATATATATGTTTTCCTTGACATATCATTTTTTGTAATGTAACTGCAAGTCAAATAATAACTTAATGGATGGGTCGTAAAAAGCTACCTGCTAACCAAGGCAAACGGAAACACGCTCCTGTGTTAGGACCTTGGATCAAATCGCTGGTGTATAATGCCAGCTTAGTGCAGAGCTGAGGCCAAAACATTGGGGAAAAGATATGTTTTCAAAACTACCCACATTAGTGTGACATGGTCTAATAGCAGGAGGGTGACAGAAGAGAAGCAGGAGAGGAATGGTAACGGAATGGACGGAGGGCAACAGGCTGGATGCCACTGTCAGGACATTGATGACCAAATTAATAAAATGTGTCCAGCATTTGCAGATTGTTGTTGCGGTAGACAGCAACTTGCTTCAGGGCCACTGCTGCCATCTGTGTTGCTTTCCTTCATAGGAATTAATGGTATGCACTGTAATTAAAGTCTAAGAGCCAACTAAATGCTGTGTAATGAAACTGAGTAAAAAAACATTTTTATATGTCTATTTCATACACTGTATATAAAGGTGGATGACGTGTCTCCATGTCCTCCTGCTGTACAAAAATGAATCCAAAATATCCCAGATACGGGAGCTGCCATCTTGTACTGGTGACATCATTTGGAGCTAGAGTCTGCGCATTAGCGATTGGGGTTGGAGCCTCGGTATCGTGATCACCTCGGCCGACTCAATTGCGAGCAGGGCTCAGCTGTCAATCATGATGTGAAACCCCTTTATTATAGCATCAAATAACTAATTAGAACCAAACTTATCAGAAAAATAAACACTTGAACATACATCAGTGTGATAAGAACTACCTAAAATGTCAGAAACCATTTTTGGGAAAAATATATTTGACATGTACTTTGATTTTTTAGTTTGGTCCATGTCCCATCTGCTAACATGGAGGGGGTGGGGTATGTGACCTATACTGCAGCCAGCCACCAGGGGGCGATTGAGATGGTTTGTCTACACTTTTTGGGAGCTGACATGTCGTCCATCTTTATATACAGTCTATGGTCTATATGTATATATTGCACTCTCTGAAGTCAACATCGGTGTACCTAACCATAGAATGATGGAATTCAAACACACATACATACAAGGTAGGCACAAATTAAGACAGTTTGAACAATAAGATTGTTACTTTGTTCTATAGAGTATTAATGGAGTCACTATAATGGAGCACACAATCACATTATGGGGACTCCTCTCCCATTCGGTGACAAAAAGTTGGTCCTCACAAGGTAAACCATTCAATTTTAGGGTTAACAGTTGTCCAAAAATGCTAAATGTGCTGACAGCTGTACTGTAACCATCTATGCATCCATTAGCTATACCCACTTATTCTTTTAGAGGGTCACTGTGAGGCTGGAGCAAACCCAGTTGACATTGGGCAAGAGGCAAGAGGCAGGATAGACGAGACAGGCCGCCAGTCAATCACAGGACTGGTATCACCCATAGATAATTAATTAAGACTGTATTTTTTACACAACATATTAAGGTACAGGACCTCTTATCTTGTAGCTGTTGCGGTGTGGTGATGCACAAAGAATAGAACACATTAATTGGTTACAAAAAGCAATCAAATCACTTCCTTCTATTGCTTTTGATTAATACATATTTGTGAGAAGAAGCAAAAAAGAACACATTTCCCAAAATAATACATTCATAAAGCCCACTGCTAATTGCTAAATTTATCATTTTTGAAACATTTGACAAGTGTTTGTGTGTCAGTGTTGTCTGCAAGCAACTTAAAGACATGATCATGGCCTCATCCCACACTGCCAGATGCTGTAGTTAATGAATGCCTCAAACAATGGATTTTACTCTGCAATTCATATTCTTCACTTGAGATGAAGGCCTGTATTGTTACACACTGTTGTGCGCAGTTACTTCATTGTTGGACTCATTACCAATTAGACAAAGCTAAAAATGTCTCCTTGCAATGGTAAAAATACGAATACAGCGTTGGATGTGTCTTAATATTTTAAACCAAAACATCTGTCGTGGCATGATAGACCTTTGAAAAGGAAGTAACGGGGAAGCACAAAAGCAAAGAGCATTTAACAGTTGGAGACAACAGCACAAACTCGTTCGAATACACTTCCTTGCTGTCAGCAAGCGATTGTCACAATAGATCACACAGTAACTTCCCGTTGAGCTGTCTGTGTCAGTCCATCAGTCACATTAGCAATCTAAGTGGGGCTCAATCAAGTGCAGCCTTGGTGAGGGGAATCTGTCTGTCCCCAGTATGTGTCCATCAGAAGGAAAATGTTGAGTATTGATTTCATGTCTGAAGAGCCTACAGACTGCAGCTGGAAGTGACAGTCAGTGACTCAGCTCCATTTTGGTGACAGACAAAAGCAGAAAGAGAATCAGCTTTGAAGGTGCACGGAGAAACTATCAACCAGATGGTTATTGTAAAGACAGAGAATAATTTATTCTTGACAATGTCATACCAACTGAGTACCAACTAGTTAACGTAGCATCACTGAACTCATAACTATCTTCTAGCTCATTTTTGACAAGAAGAATGACAGTAGTATGCCAGGTTTATGGCAGTCTGCCAATCGTGGATGCCAAGACAACAGCTCTGTGTAAATTCGCATTAATCTTCTTGCCAAGAAATAACAAAAAAAAAAAAAAAAGAACTAAGAATAATGAAAATGATGGTATCAGTTTTGTCCTGTTTTCATGTTTGGTATGCTGCCACCCCTGTTGCTTATTGACTGTTGATGTTTACTTTTTTATTGTTTTCTATGTGTTGGCAGGTCAGACCTTTATAATGAGGGCAAATAGATAGACCAGGGTGCATAAACACAGAGCCAAATTTGTGTTAAATGCTAAATATTGGCTGCCAAAAAGAAGTGATGAACGAAGCTCACTGTGAAGTGTAGAATTAATTTGTGCCATTATGCTGTTGCTTTCTGTTCAATGTTACATGATTAATAGTTTTTTTTTTACATAAATCACACAATACTGTACATCTCACATTTAAAGGGGCACGTCATCCTTTTTATACCCTGTTTACTTGTCACGAGGAATACTACTTGACCTGTGAAAACAGATGCATAATGTCTTTTGTGAGTCTGAAGGGAGCTTTCCAAAGTTAAAAAACAAAACAAAAACCCTAATGATATCATCATGGGTGTCTAATGAAAGACACTATCTCGGTGCACTATGGGAAATTTAAGATCCAGTGTCTTTGGAGCCATGGGCCATAGCTGTTTAAATTATGACCTTTTCTTTTGTCTCTTGTGAGTCCCCCAACCTTATGGAAGTTCAATACTAAAATGCTGGCATACCGCTTTAAAAAACATTTCAAAACGAACACCCCGTCTTTTTCACATACAGTATGTTTGTGAAAGTAAAAGTGACATCTTCATATGAGCAAAAGTACAGCGTTGTTGACTAACTTTGAGAAGTTTCTTCCCTGAAGAGCTACGTGGACGAGACAGACACATTCCCTTGTTGTCTTATTTTTGGATTGTTTTCTTTATCATCAAGAAGCAATTCTTAGAGACAACAATTTATTTCACACTCACCCACTGAGAAAGATTTTGTTTGAGATTATAAAAGTGCCAAAAACAAAAGCTAAAGATTAGTATGAAAGCATATGACAAAACTTGCCTCATGCTCAAACTCTTCAAACATGTGAATGAATGAAAAATAACCAAAATATTTGTATTCTATTTTGAAGTAGGCTGAAGACATTTTTACTCAGGCAAAAACGCTTGTATTCAATGTTTATTAACAAGCTCTTGAAGTCCCTCCCTCTACTTTGTCAAAGCCACAATACAGTCCCCCTTCAATTTTGTTATTTTGAGACTTAAACAATTCTGTTTGAAGTGTCTCTCTTTTTTTAAGGATGCAGATTTGGCTTGTAACCATGGCTTCACTTTTTTGTGCCACAAGATTTACATAAAAAGCCTGCAGTATGGAAAGTTTTGAACAGATTCTGGCAAAAAGTAGACTAAGGATGAGCGACAAAATGAAAGCCTCAAGGACCGGTGGGTGGGGGTGAGGGTAGGGGGGTTGTGTGTGTGCAAGTGGGGGTGTTGGTGACTAGGGCAGAGGGAGGGACACTGGAGGGGGTTGCTCGGTAGCTGAGCTTTAGCCTGGCTGCCTATGAGAGCAGCAAATCCGACTTGGTTGGTAAACAGAGGCTCCAGGGACAGTTCTTTTGCATGCAGGCTGCTGCGGACTAGATGGAAGCCCTCTGTGATTCTAATAGAGTACGCTCATAGAAATCACCGTAGAAAATGCCAATAAGGCTGTCAGCCACCATTACAATACAACACAGACTCTCACTCAAACACACTCCAGCACTGAAAATTATACATCGCACAAACACGCACAAGCAGACAAATATGCATTTATTTGTGAGCTTTCTGGCTTTCCCGCATGGGTATACACATCCCTTTCTGAAGAGTAACTCAGTCTTAGCTTAAAGTATCATAAGGGCATCATCTCTCTTTAATTTAACCCCAATTGGCTTGGACTGGGCTAGTTTAAAGGAAGTGCAGTGCTTTTCAACTGTACTCAACAGCTAACAAACTCATTTTATGGTCGTGATTTTCAAAGACTGCCACACATTTTAGAAATTTCCAAACTGCATGTTATTCTTTTGCCCTTGGACAGCTAAGTCAAAAGCTGACTTTGAATGGGATGCTGACTTTGTGCAGTCATGAGATTTTACACCCAAATTAGGTTTACATTCTGCTTCACAGAGCTAGAATTTTAATTTCATTTTGGTGTGAACTTAGTATGGCTGCACATAGTCAGGGCGTGCAAATCAACAGCCCCCGATTTTACACCCCAGTGACATCATAGATTCAAGGCTTCTGCCACTGATTTCTAGCTTTAGGAAAGACTGATGCAAGTTCACAGACATCGACTGAACTGTCCTGGGACACCAAAATAATCTATGAATACTTAAAATGTCTGGCATTACCCTTTAATGAGCCTTTTTTTTTGCTATGGACTAATGCTCTGTTTACAGTATGAACAGTCTTTTCTGAATATAAAAGAAGATGAGATAGAACTCCCCTGAGAACTGTTTTCTCTTCCTTTCTTTTCTTTTCCTTTAGAAGGAAGCACCTGTAATTTGTCTTCATCAACTATTATGGACATCCTCAGGAACAAAACCTGGACTTGAAAAGTATCAAATCAACAGCACATTTTTCAGAAAATGGCAGATCCAATTTTATACATGTCCCTGAGGCTTCCCTCTAACTGTTGGTGTGCTGATCCTTCACTCATTTGATGCTGCTTCTCGCAGCCTTGGAGGAGCTTTTCAAGATTGTTTCTGTCTCCTGCAACCTGTGAGATGGGCCTCAATTGGGGGAATGCTAACAAGATGTCCCAATGATGTTCAATATAGCGCCTTGAAGACATGCAAACCTGCCTGGACAAATTGCAAATAATCTACATGAGACATAAGAGATGGAGTATCGCCTCATTTTGACATGTGGCGAGATACGGTTGTCTTGTTTGCCACTTAATGTGATGTGTGCTAGGAGAAAAACGCTGTAAATGTTGTTTTGAACCTCCAAAGAACTTATATTACTTACTTGTACTATATTCACTTAACAGCTTCCATTTACTTGCTCATGTTAACAAAGTGTCTGAGTGGAGGAGCACTGAACTTAAATCAGAGGTTGTCCTGCAGATGATTAAGAAGGACGATTATTAAGATGATTAAGAAGGAGCACCTTCAGCGGAAGACTCATCCCCCCAAAAAGCACCACAGAGCGCCACAGGAAGTCATTCCTGCCTGTGGCCATCAAACTCTTTAACTCCTCCCTCTAAGTGTCAGTCTATATGACCCTAAGTCATTAAACTGGACATTGGATCATTAACATCACTGCAATACTTGAAATAATTGTGCAATATTCTGTGTTAATACTGCTGTGGAATATACTCTTTTCAGTTTAAAATTCCCTATTTATTGATATTTATTCATACTTCTAAAACTGCTGTGCAATTTCCACTGTCTCATAATCATCTTAATAAGCTACACTTAACTTGACAGTTCATGCACTCTTACTTACTACTTATATTATTACATTGTATTATTATACCGTACATACTTTCATCAACCGGTAAATGCACTTTGTACTTTACACTTATTTTAATTTTATACTTATATCCACTTTGTACTTAATTTATCTTACCTGTATTATAGTGTATATATTTTGATTTGCTTAGTACTTCTATTCCCGTGTGCACTGACGTGATAGTGAGCAGCTGTAACAAAAGAGTTTCCCCTCGGGGATCAAAAAAGTATTTCTGATTCTTATCTGATCACAGAATACACCATAATATACTTGACTTACTGACCCTATCTGTACATTTAATGTGAAATACATTTTTTCATTTTGACATTTTCACTCTGCTCAACCACTCTAGCTTTTCTTTTGCTGCAGAACCACCCGCTGTGTCCCATGAAATCTAAAATTCAAAGACCCATTTTAGTCATTCAAATATCAAAGTGACAGACATCCTTGTCATTCTGCAATCAGTCATACCCCATTCGTATGTCTTTTGTAGTGGAAACATTCTTTTTTCTTTAACTGAACTGTGAATGTTATTTTTTCAAATAATTCCACCATTGTGTTTTCCCTTACTTCACTTTTTAAATGTTTTTGCTAACATACTGTTGGTTGGCAGAAAATTGCATTTCATTTAGTTGGACCAGCTAGAGCACATTACAAATGCAATATAATTTATGAATAGTGAAGAATGAACATGTTACAAGGGATTTATTTAACAGTTGAAAATATCAGGACTAATAATCATAGTATCAGCAAAAACATCTGGATCTTGTGTTTCAAAATATATTATCTAGAGACATCAAGCTAAACTGCTAAAAGTAAATGCATAACTAGATAAATATATCCATTGTTTGTAAGATTTTCTCAGACACTATCAATATAATTGTGGCAAAAACTGATGAGATTGTGTTGTGGCACTTAATGAATATTACACTGATGACCCTGATTGGAAAACTATAAATGTTGGTAAACAAATTCAAACTAGCAAAGCTGTAATTAACCTAAATTGCTACACTTAAAGTAAAGTCACATAGAATGGATTATTTAAAAAATCACCCTGTGGTTTTTCTTGTAGGTTTTGTACACAAGGATAGATAATTCTATAGAAAATTCTCATTTCTGTATGTCTTGTAAGTAATTAAATAATAACACTAAGACTTTATATGTTATCATATATTATCATATTTCTTGTCATTAAGTAGACTACTGTAACATTTTTCATGTTAGTATAAATTGATTAGTATTTGTTCAATTGCCTCCCACATTGATATTCTATGTGGAAATCTTACAAGTGCATGAACAAATGAGGTTTTCCTCTGACACTAAAATCACATTCCAGCAACTTTGATTGGAATACTTTATGGGTGTGGGCCAAGAGTGGTATCAAACAATATGGATTGGGTCCACTCAACATACTGCAAACTGTCAGGTTCAAATGATAAAACCAGACTGAAATTGGCCTGTGTGCAAAGATTGCTGAGGGCAAGGATTATAAAGGTTTTTCACCCACCACCTTGCCCCCATATTGATTTAAGTATAACTAGGAGATTTATCAACACACAATGTTTGACAGGGAGTTCAGTAACACTTAGAATTAAGTTGCAACTACCAGGGTGGAATAAAAATGCCACCACAGCAGATATTTAGGAAAACGACAGTTGGTTGATGTGGGCGAAGGCCACTCTGTACGCACTGTACATATTTAATACATAACTGTTTTAGCCTGTTTTAGCTGAGATTAAATTTCTAACTGGACCAAAGCCCAAGATCTGGGCACGGAGCAATTATAACAAAAGTCCTGCTTGAAATAATAAACTAATCTATACAGGACCACTATGACCATTAATCTGCACGTTTTGATATTAGGAACATTATTTTTTTTTTAACTTAAATATATTCCATACTTCTGGGTTGACAGTGTCTCAGAATCAGTGTTTTAGAATCTTAAAATCTAGGATTTATTTCACAGTTTTTTTGTTGTTGTTATTATTATTATTATTATTATTATTGTTGTTGTTGTTGTTGTTGTTATTATTATTATAAGAGACTGAAATGATCTAGGCTATCACCAGATTTTGCAAGTTTTTCCTTAAGATATATTTCTATAGCATATGTCAGATGGATTCTTTACTTCAGTATTTTGCATTAGAGAAAATACATAACATTGACTGCAAGAAATTCCACTCCTTAATCTGATGCCAAACTGATGTACAGCTCCACAGATGCACTGGTATAAACATCACAAATTAGAGCTACGTTGCTATGGCTATTAGCTTTAGAAGAGACACATTCATGGTGACTAACACATTTCAGAGAGAGTGTGTTCACCTATTAGGAATGTAGGCTTGCATTCATGATGAAAACAGGCACATGAAACATGTCTTACATGCATTGTGCACATGTCCAAACCCCCAACTGTACTCAAGATTTCCAATTTTCATTGAAAATTCAAGATACTATGAATAATCTTTTCTATCTCTTGGTGTATCTAAGCCAATACTTATCACTGAGAGAACATTTATACCCCATCTGTTTAACTCAGCAATGTTATCTTTATGGAAAGCAGGCTGTGAGCCTTGCATTGCCTGGAAGCACATGTGGGATGAGATAGGAGACGGATACAAGAAGATGGGAGACAACACAGTGCACAGAGCATTGAAGCAAAAAAGCAGCAAGGGAATATGTCAAGAAATCAAAGCCCAGACAAGTTGAAGGGGAGAAGATTCATATGCACAAACATACACTGTGTTTTTCTCAGACCTGGAGGTGGGAGAACGCAGCTCAAATCAAATTCCACTTAGCTATTTTCAAACTTGGTCTGCTCTCAATGTAAAATAGTTTTTTACAACACCTTGTTCTGCTTCAAAGTGGGACGGCCAAGCCTGTAACTGACCCACTTGTGTAAACCTGTGATGTTAACTCAAAAAAGGCATATACATATGCATGTCCAAGCCGTTCTCATTCCCAGGTCGTCAAATACCAATGTTTTGTTAAGCCCCTTGGTGTCTCATACAGACGCACAAGGTACCCTTTAGTGTCTGTATGAGACACTTTCTTTCAACTTTCAACTAACTCCAATGTAAAACCATCCGTGGCGATATTAGATGCTTAGAGCAGCTGTTCCGGCTGTCCATTCACTACAGTATTAACCCAGCTGCGGCGTTATAACATGCTGTGAGCATCAGTACCACTGGAGAACCGAGGATCTGCTGCCCGGAAGTATTTTCCTCACTGTTAATTCCCATGTTAAGGTTTTCTTTCAATGAAATCCTCAACATTTCTCAACACAAAACACAAAAGTGTCCTTTCTAATTCAAAAATACGATAGCTTAATGTTACGGCCATCAGTTGTGATTATTTCTCCTTTGATTCTGAGAAATAACGTTTTTTTTTTTGTTAGTTTTGGATAGTGGAAGGCTAGGCTACATGATCTTCAGCCACCGTTGCTATGGACTATGTGCACTTTACTTTACCTGTTACAAAAACCATAATTTATTTCAAACTGATCATCTTTCTTAAAACATAGAATGATAGAATGATGAAACAAAATCAATATTGAGCCACGTCATCCAATAAAGCACTCCAACATCGTGTGTGTGTGTGTGTGAAAGGGGCGACTCAATAAACGCACACAAAATCTTAATCAGTTTGAAATAAATTATTTTCATGTTTTTGTGTTAAGAAACGTTGAGGATATCATTGAAAAAAAACCTTAACACAGGAATTAAAAGAGGAAAATACTTCCGAGCATGTATTCACAGGTTCTTCTGGCAACCGACGATCATCCGAAGAGAAGAATATTTAAACTGCCTTACCTGTTACATCTTTTTGCTATCAGTGTAATAAATGCTGCTTTACCCCACCTTCACCCAGTGTCAAGCCCATGGCCTGGCTTCCCATGGAGGATCTTTGCATGATTTCATCAACAGCACAAGCAAAAACTTGTTTTCTCTTTCCTGATTGAAAACTCATCTGCCAGAAATGTATCATCTCCTAATGTTTAGTTTTCACTTTCCCTATCTTTTTGTTTTGTGCTTGAGCATGTAGCTTTTCTTCTTATTGATTTCGAACTTCGTTGAGGATTCCCCAATACCTGTTGAGGTCTTGCATAAAAATATTAATTTGATGACAGAGACAACACATGCATGAACTGATGGGGGGGTCACAAGAACCCTGCTGGACTTGAGACTTGTTCTTAATTTCTGCTTGAGGGCAATGTCTATCTTGACCAACAGCAAAGTGGTTTAAACTCTTTGTTTTGCCCTAAATAAATATTTTATGTATCACATAAAATGCAGTAACCTGGAAGCTCTGGCTGTACATTACATTTTCACAAGCAAAAAAATTATTTTATAAGAAATAGCTAATTAACACATTTTGGGAAGAGGTGTATTTTTCACGTCAGAAGTGCGTCTTGCATATTACCCAAAAACATGCTCTTGTTTTCTTACATTTATAGAAAGTAATTAGACCCTGTGACTTCTGAATCAATCATTTATTACTGCTCCTCACAGATAATCAAATTCTCTTCAAATATGATTTTGATGGTTTCACTGATAAATAATAGGGGATACGAAGGTCAGTGACATTCTGTATAGTACATCTACAATTAAGAACCACAGACGAGTATTAGAGCTTACTTAAATGAAAGTTATCTTTGCAATTACTCTGCACTTGCTTATCTCTGATGATATTGGCACATGGCAGCACAGAATAATGATGAGACAGGATGACATTTGGCCATCCTTGTTTTGTCCTTTCCCCACTTCAATAAAAATGTAAACAATGTTTACAATTTGTCCTTAAAGGCCGAAAACTCCTGACACAACAGTATTATAATTTACATAGATGGATGGTAGGGGACAGCATGCCACATTTGATTATTTAATTGTAAAAAAAAATAATAATAATAAAAAATCAACACATTGAGATAAAATGCAATTGTTACAGGACTGATATTTGGCCTTCAGCCATCCTAGTGACAAACAGTGACAACATCACAATCAATAAAAATTTCCCCCGTACAATAATTAATAATAAGCTTCCCCCACTTCTACACACATCATCCTCTGTTATCTGGCTATCTATTTCAATGCTTGAGGTGTATTCCAAACTGAACTTAAAGCTCCATAGTGATGCACAAGGACACCAGTCCAAAGGTTTAGCAGCAAACGACAATCTATCATGGGACTGCAGAGCACCTGCTGGGACCCAGATGTGCTCTGGCACTTTTTTACAGGGTGGCTGGTGGAGCGCTCCCTAAGGGACTCAGCCTACAGCTGTAACAGTGGCTACAGTGTGTCTGCCTGATCCGCGCACATCCGAGCCCTTCCCTACATACAGATGTGCAAAAGTCTGTCTGGAGCACTCATGCATGTGCCTCAGCTTTATGAATATAATATACTTGTAGGAGGACAGAAATCTGAAGAGGCTGGCAAATAGAGAGGGCACATCATCCAAACTGCAAGACTGGAGCGCAGTGTCAGACGCTGAGTAGCAGCTGGCAGCTAATGGGTAATTCTCTATCCAGCTACAGCAGGCTATACAGAAATACTATAGAAATGAATCACTTCATTCTACTGCCACTCATCAACCACTACGCTACTAACGATGAGTCAGTTTCTTCAGACTTGTATATACATTTACAACAGCATTGTATTTTGTACATTTAAAGATTAAATGTTAAGGATTAGAATCTGAAGTTACCAAAACATAGCATCATATATCTTCATATATATATATAGAATCTTCTGTAAGAATGCAGCAATTTGTTTACACAATAAGTAAGCTAGTACATGGGCTAGAGTACTAAATCCTTGTTACCCTGTTTAGATGTACATACTTTTTATGATTACAGCCAATTACCACGGAGCACATACTGTATGTAATATGTTGTTGCAAATACTACCATGCTACAGGATGTTGTTTATCCTGTTTATTGCAGTCAGCATGGGTGTAAGTGAGTCACTGGAGGGGAGGTATTTCCAGAACCTTTGCCAGGTCATAAAATGTAGTGTTTGTCCCCAGAAAGACAGAAGCACAGGAGCAGAAAGAGTTTCTCTGAGGAACAATGCCTCGCTGATTCAATTTTTGGCTGGTGTATGGTTACTGTTGCTGTCTACAGTGTCCCATTTCAGAGATGCTATTGGCTTTTTATGGAGTTTTCAAGCGTTTGGCTGTTTGTGCATGCAGCCTGATGCATCTTTTGCGGTTCTTCATCGCACCATATGTGTTGTCTTTATGTTCTGCTGGATTTTGTAATGTTTGCAGAACTGACCGAAATATGCGATTTGATGTTTTATCTGATGGTCTCATACAGACATCTGCTCCAATCCTTGGTGATTAAAAATGAGCCTCAAGGGGATGGATTGGTCAAAGGGAAATTAATTGTTCCCTTTGGTATACCAGGATCATAATACAAAATTCTCAATTATAGACTTTTACCAGACGGAAGGTTTGAATGTCTTTGTCTCTTCATTTGATTGGCACAGAAATCCTCTTAGGATGTATTACAGACTATGACCTGTGGTTTTAAAAACATTGAAAATCCCTTATAGGGCAGACTTACAGTGGTCGACAAGGGCAAACACACTGCAACTTAAGAAAGCACATGCAAATAGACAAAACACAAGCAAATTAAGAAAAAGAATTAAGAAAAGCATTTTGAAAAAACACGCTGCACACAACACAACCAACTACACAAACGCACTGCAAAAACACAAAACGACAATGGAAGTGTTTCCTGAGGACACTATAAAGTGCTGAACATGGCTTGGACACGCTTGTTGTTGCCACAGTTTGTGACTCATGAAGTTATTGAAGTCACGTCTGTGTATCATCGTTTATAATTATGTTGTGGGTTTCTGACTACTACTCTACTCTGCGCATGCACTGAAAGTGACCGCTGCATGTAGACTACCTCGCAAGACCTTGCAGAGCGAAAAAGTAATTTTAATAATTTGTGAGGAGATTTTGTGTTTATGACAGATATTAATCTTTACTATCCTACACCCAGTGTTGACAGACGGCATGTAGCGTGCATGATAGTCATATAGGCATCATTAGACCAGTAATACACAAATTAGACAGTTCGTCTGTCATCACTGATGAACCTGGATATTATCTCTAAAAAAAAAATGTTAGAAAAATACTGTCAAATTTCTTCAGATTTACCTTAATTTTCTGTTTCAAAAATGCTTTACAAACTTTTTCTTTGAATCTGTGTGCTCCCGTGAGGTAAGTGCACGCTGCAGATCAGACTGCATATGCGCAAAGTGGAGAAAGTACAAAACAAAATAACAGAAATGAACGGATGATACAGACACGACTTCATGAGTAACAAACCCTTTTTAGTGTCCTCGTTTTGTGGATTTGCAGCGCCTTTATACATTATACCTGTTCCATTGACCTGTAGCTGACCTGAAGACAGAAGAAGAGGACTGAAAAGGAAGCAAACTCATCCAAAAGTACAAACTACAAAACAGATCTGCCAGAGTTCCATCTCATCCTCAACTGATTGTGGTCAAAAGATTATAAAAAATTATAGTCAGTCATTTCTTGAGAATGTGGAGAAGGATACACAACCTGTCACATGAAGGCAAATGGCCTCGAAGCCTCGAAACAACTAACCATTTGCTGTCATTTGTCAAGTATCTTGCCAGCAGCAACCCAGAGGCTCAGCCTGTGTAAAACAGACATTTGCCCAAAGGCCTTTTTTGTGTTTTTTTTTTTTTTTTTTAATTTTTCTTGTAATTTATGTTCTGGAATCTACCACTACCTTCACACCTGGTATCTTGCTGCAGATTTTGAAGGTTTCTGCTTTCATTAGAAACCAGGGCAAGATGAGCACGATGAAAGATGACCTCAGATCCTGTTATGCTGAGGACTCTACGTTACAGTTTTCCTGCCTTCTGCATTTTGCAAAGGAGGTGAAATGTCTAAAAAAAGAATAGAAAATCCAGAAAAATCACAAACACTATAAATATAAAATATAAACTGACTTGTTGTACATACAACAAAAACAGATTGGAGTCCAAAAATGTTCCTCTGACTATGAGGCCTGTCACGTCTTTGCTGGCGTCCTACTCAGAGTGGCACAGGCTACTTTTCTTTCTCTGTACATAAGCCAGACAGTAATAAATATGCAAACCAGTTCAGACGGTACAGTGTGGGTACAATGTTGGTAAGATATTATATATCTACACTGTTTCACAGCTGTTTCACAACTACAATCCATGCACTTCATCATATTACATTCAGTAGTATCTTCCCAGATTTGATAGATGTCCTGTAGTTATGAATATTCACACAGACATTAGAATAGACAAACATATTGAGCAATTCAAAAGTGCTATTAGAGTGCATCTGGACTGCCTCTTGTCCTCATAAACAAATGACAAACATCAGTTTTTACTCCTCGAAATGTATAGACCCTAAAGCGGGCCTATTGAATTGGCTGCCCACGGGCCACATCCGGCCCAGAAGAACCTTCGAGTGGCCTAGCATACATAAATCTGATATATGACAAAATAAGTAAACTACATATATAGTGTATAAAAGTAGCTAACGAGTGAGTCATCTAGCTTCCTTCTCATCTCTGTTTAGAGTTCCACATGCCGATCGGGCGGGATGTTTACGGATGTAGCGACAATCATATCTTTTACAAATCGATGTTTTCTCATGTGAGTTCTGACCACGCTTAGTAGCTTTTCAAAACATCTGGGTATTGACAATCACAAGTAGGGAAGTGCTCTACTGAAAATATGCCTTTGTCGATCCTGAAATGTAAATTTGACAATGAAAACCGTCAGTTTAACCCTGCCTGGACTCACAAGTATTTGTTTATTTTACTGCCATCTCCAAATGCCTGTTTTTTATTACATTCATTTGCATTTGTTTAAAATGTGTCATTACCAAAAACTAAAAAAAAAGGTTTGAAATAGGCTGCTGAAAATGCCTGGCCCATCTACATTTCCTGGTTGTAAAATCTGGCCCAATTTAATTTGTAATTGAATGGCCCTGCCCTAAAGGATATAGACTATTTGTTTAACTTTAAAAGACAGGCACCCCATAAGAAAATATGTTCAGATTTTAGGGCACATATCTGTCACATTTTCAATCCACTAGTCATTATTCTATGGAGCCCCGGAGTGCCCATAAAGAGAAAAAAAAAAGTGTTCGCATGTTTTGATTAATTTGTGCGCATGAGATAAGTGTATATACAGAGAACCAGCACAACAGACCAGCATGAGTAATGGGAAATGAAAGACTATGAGTTAACAGTTTGTGAAAAACACAGACACAACCAGAGCTACACATAATATAGAATCAATGCTTGACACAAACTGTTGACAAACTAACTCATAGTCCTTCAGAATTAACATTTCCATTTACTCACTCACACATAAACAAGGCTGGTCTGCTGTCCAGGCTCTCTGTAAACTCTTATCTCGTGCGCACAAATTAATCAAAATGTGGGAATGAATTGTATCTTGGGCGCACGCAATAGCATTTTGAGCGCTCGATGTAGTAAAACGTGGCCTCAATATATTATATTATAGAATTTTTTACTCTAGGGCTCTGTAATTTTCACTGTGTTCTTGGAAATTTGCTGACTTTGATTTTTACAATGCAGACAAAAGACAAAGGATTTTATTGTGTTGCTTTTTTTCTGTTATCTCCAGTAACAAGTGCTGTTTTAGAAAATTGCTCAAGTGAAAGTGCACTGAAACATGTACTTTAAGTCCATGCTTAATGTTTAACAAAAGGGACCAATTACCCTTGAGCATAATTGTTAGTGGTTTTAATTGGATTATCAAACCAAGGTTTGGGGATTATCCACTTTTAATCAGAGAATCTGAAGTACATTTAATTTAGGTGGATATATTGCCAGTTTTCTACTTCTATTTTTGTATGTTTCTTTTATTTGTCTATATATGTCTCACTCTGAAAACCAGCAGTCTGTCATACCTAAAAACAAAATACTTTAGTTTGTTTTTCAGTGCATTCCAAAATTAACTAACTGTTTTTCTGTTACCCTCATTAGAAGAATGTTTTTCAAGTTTGGGCAACTGAAACTATTTGTTTAATGTTAGTGAATGATTGTGATCCTGAATAAATAAATTCTTAATCATCAATCAAAGAAACCAGTGCTGAGGAGGTCACATCTATCAATCCACCACAACCTCCTCCCTCAGACTTACATTCATTTACTTACATTGTAACTACATCATTTTCTTCTGTAAAAATAATTACATTTGAACAAATTGACTCTACAGGTGTTTTACTTAAGTTAAAGTGACTGCAGTTTCTGTGTGACTGTTTTTCTTTGGGTCATTAGAAATATGTCCCTTACCTCACTGTGATCCTCAAATCATTGCACCACCTATTTCTGCCCTGGTGACACATTATCTGGCTGGATGGGTGCATGTGCTCACATGAGCAATAATAACAGCTATAAGGGTGCCTTGGTTTCTGTTACTGGTGTTAATTATGTGTTGTCTTGTACTACAGAAGAGCGAGACAGAGCTCAAGTGTTACTGGAGGGTAATCTATTTATTGCTGATTTATGTTACTACAAGGGCTCACTTGCACAGTGTGACTGCAGCTTTTCTTCTTGGAGGAAACCAATTGGATAGTGTCTGACAATAACCTAATGGAAGAGAAAAAAAACACAAACAAACAAAGATATTGTTGGATTCAAACATAATTGGCAGTGTGTTATAGAAAACCTTTTAGACAGGATTTTTCTGTAAAAAGCTCAAAAACTTCTTCAGTGAAGACTTAATTAAAACACACCTCAATGCCCCATATGTTCCTTCATTTTGTTGGGGCTCACCTAGCCTCACCATGTGTGAGGGACAAAAGACAGGCCTACCTGGAAAGGCCAAAGCCTTCACTAAGAGGCTTGACTGAGAAACAAAGAACAATAGGAAGGCGCAAAGCCGACACAACCGTTATGCACACCTGAACATGAAGTTGAGATGAGATCTCGTTTGAACCCAACGCGGGATCTCAGTTGAATATAAACAACAGATTCCTATTGGATGAGATGCGCGAGACAGCGCATGAAATCTCGGTGCACAGCTATGACGACACCAATTCTATAAAGCCTGGCGCTCCACACTGCCCATTGCCATTTCCACAGTAACGCGTTTACTAAAGGAGGCACATCACGTCTCTGTGGTTATTGTATGAACATGTTGTGATAATAGCTGGTCACGACGGTCTGTGCTCGGATCTCACCCTTCACTGTCCCCCCTTTTAATGTAAGATAATACCTAAATATCAACATTTTTAGGTGGACAGCCACCTTTGAGACTGCTTCCTGATCCCAGTGTGGTTACCCCGTAATTATTCATCTACATTAAGAATTTTGATAATATTAATAATTTCATTCATATTCATACATACTTTTGATATTTCTGCTAATAACCAAACCTGTCCTGCCTGAAATGCCCAACAATTTCCTTTACAGGCCCATTCCTATTCAGGGTCTGGCTGGTGATGGGGTGGAGATAGGTTCCAAGCATGCACGGGGCAGAAGGTAAGGATACATCCCTGAAACATACTGAACAAGTTGCCAGTCCATCACAGGGCTTATACATCGACAGACACATATGGACAATTAGGAGTGCACCTGAGATGCATGGGATGAAACCCACAACCTTAACATGAAAACTTAACACAGATAGTAAGAAAGCTGAGGTCTGAACCTAGAAATTTTAGCCCTTTTCCATATTATTGTTGTGCCACCCTCATAAGTTCAAAAAGAAAGGAAGGAAAGTTATTCGTAGCTCTTATTTTACATGATAATATTTTGTTACATTTGTTATCAGAGCAGAGGGTTCTGTTCCTTGCACAAATTGCTTGTAATGTTGATGAGCTGTTGTGCTATTGTGCTTTTGGTAAATGTGTCAGCTGAACACTTACTAAGTAAATAAATACTGCCAGACTGGCTCTTAGCATTTTTTGCATTTCAGACCCTGCCTGATTACCAATCCTCCACTCATCTTAATGTTACTACCTTGAATGCCACTACTACGTACATAAGTTATAACTGCTGTTTAATAGCCACAAACATCCTGGAGTTTGCAGTTAAGAGATACCAGTTTCCGGCATCTGTTTGGAGAAATGAACAACAACAAAACAGTTTTTAAGAGCTGAATACATATTATCATTCACTTGTATAATACTTGTTTTTGATTGTATGATGTAGGATACTTTTCCTCTTACTAATTGGACTCTGAGTGAGGCAGTGACTGTAGAATCAGGTTTAGAGGGGGAGTTGTCTAAATCTTTGATTGAATGGCTTAAAGTCAGCTAACCATGCAGCTGAGGTGTGCTTTAATAAGGTCTCCTTGAAGACTATTACAAGAAAAAAAGTGTTGATTTGTGTGTCTGTGTTTGAAACAACAAACTTATTTGCCCAACAGTATATGACTAGTGAGGCAAAAAAAAAAATCTGATGTTGTAAAGTAGTATTATATTGAGACAATGAGTTTGAATTAGAACAATATTATATTAAGTGTCAAAAAAAGTGTGGGCATGCCTCAAAAAAAAGCATGGAAACAATACACCAACACCAAAGTGACACTGACATCAAAGGTGTATCATCACAGGCCATGGATGATATTTCATCAAACGTCATGTCATACATAAAGTGGGCAGGAAATGTATCACTTTCAGCACTGTTGTCATCATGACCTTATCTAGTTTAATCACAATAAAACAATAGTGTCTTTGAAGAGTAAACAAGCTGTAGAATACATCATGTTTTTTTATGTATAAATAACGCGAGAAAAACAGACTTTTAAAAGAAAAGAAATAAATAATGTTCTAAAAATGCAGTACTTTCATCATCTTTGAGCAACAGCATTACATATAAAAAGCCTAGCATTCCTACCATTACACACCAACAAGAATTCTTCAAATGGATTGAGAAGCTGAAACTTTACCAACAACCACAGAGAGAAAAGCTGCTTTGTTTCACAGGCTGCTGCTCTCGTGGGTTTACCGAGACATACGATTACTGCTGTACTGTCTGCTGGAATCTTCTGTGTGGGCCTCCATCATTATGGCTGACATGTGATATAAAACAAGCAAAAGGATTTATACTAGTTTTTGTCTAGTGCATAGGGAATGTAAGATTAATACTGTATTCAGATACGACTGATGGCAGGGACCCAATGTTTATAATTGCAGTTTGTTATGAGCAGTCAGTGTGAATACATGCAACTATTTATTTGGCGATCAAAATGTACTGTATCACTATATCAGACAGAGACTATCTTGTGAAATCTTGAAATCTACAGTCTGAGTTGGGCAATCACCCCACTAAATGCTTTGCTATCAATATTTCAGGACTAGGAAAGAAAAACAAAGCTAGTGAGAGAATAAAGCTGCCAGAGAGAACAATTAATCTTTTTTTTTTCCAAATGCAGTATAGTTGCATTATCGCTTACCTCAGAATAAACCTTGGTGTCACACCTGACCTTAAGACTAACTTTTCACTTACAAATTTAATTGAAATCTATCGGAAGGTAGCATCAGAAACCATAGGAAATATGGTCACTGGATTCAGTTATTCTTGTAAAGCCCAAATGTCAATGGGCATTAGCTAATTTCATCAGTGATGCTTTTTATTAAATTCTTTTAAAAGCCATTCCGGTTTCCTTGCCAAAGATGTCATATTAATTTAAGGCTGGAGACCTTGAAAGAAGGATAACCTAATTTGTACATTAATATGGTAAGTCTGTGCTATATTTTGAAGGAATTAAAAGCACATGCAGCAAAATATTGCCTCTGATACAGAGATACTCAATTGCAGGGTAATGATTTTAAAGTCACAATTATCAAAAAGGCATACCTATTTTATTTTAGAGCATTTATTTCTCTAGAATGGTAATTGAACAATATACAATAAAATACAGTGGTTCTCTATGTTTGGTAATAAACCAATGTGTTCCCTTAGGAAACTGGCTTTTAATGTTGGCTATACTGGGCTGCAGTAAATGACATAAATACCTATGTGTTTTTGTAACTTTGTAGAACTTATGACTTTACAATTACTACCTGTTGTTTTGCACCGTGTTGTTAGTCCTGGAATTGTCAGTTTTCCAGGTGTTAGGTCAAAACGTACATCCCAAATGGGTTGACATGGCTCACCAACACTGCAGAAAAGCCTCGGCAGCAGTCAAATGCCCTATAACCTTCAGAGGCAGCTTATGGCGTCTTCAGAGTGCACATCTTTTTACTTTGCTATAGGTTCCTATTAAAAAGGAAGAGGAGATAAAATACAAGACTTTTTTTGTTCCCACACACTTCCTCAGCGATTCTCTGTTTGCATGGTTTCCATGGTAACAAGTGTAGAGCTTTGCTTGTCCTGATTCCACTGTCTGAGTTTATACACCAAACTAGTTAAAACATTTTCAAGATACAAAATAGATTTATTGATCATTTTACAACACAGGGTTATATAATGAGATTTTGTTTTGTAGATCCATTTATGCTATATATATATATATATATATATATATATATATATATATATATATATATATAAAATTAAGTAAACATCTCTCATAAAAGGATGCTAAAAATGCCAAAATATCATTTAACTTATTTAGACCATCAAATGCATGAGGTTTACTATAAGGAGCCATAAGATCATGTAAAAGTCTATGCTTTCAGTTACTGAAAAATATACCACATGAACTTATGTGTTCCGGCAGTATTGTCAAATATGGCATAACCTACCAGTCTGTCTTGTAGTAGTTCACATAGTTTGTAAGTATTTACAAATATAACTGAGTAATGGCTGAAAGGCTGAAACGAAACATCTGGAATAAATATTATCAAATTAATCCAATTTCATTATATTTTTATTAGACTTCCTACTCTGATAAATAATTACAGTTATAGCTATACTATTTTATACTCCATAGGGTTCCCAAAATGCACTAAACAAAGCAGTGAACTAAAGCAGATAACATGTACGTTATTATCATCAGAATAAGTTTTACTATAAAAGTAGAGTGATGTTATGACTTCCCTGTAGGCCATTAAGCCTGCTGTGAAACACCCAGCCATGTCACTGTCATATCAGTATACTGTAGGTCACACTGTGTGGATGAATACCGGCTTAAAGGGCATGAACAGATCACTGACAAAAGTTGTGATCTGTAAGCCAACCTGAAGTCAAACAAGCTTGTGTTAGACAGTGCAGTATATATTATCATTAAAGCCAGTAGGTAGTAGTGTGACATTGAAAAACTGCATTGGAAAGTGCAGGAACTGTATTGAGCACAGTGGACACAAACACAGGAGTCAATTTGTGCATGGGTATGTGTGAGGATATATGTTGTGATCCACCAAATTCAGACTGCACTCTAATTAATGCAAAGTGATATTGGCAGACAATTGCCATTTAATCGCAGAGCACCGACAGGGAAGAGGGTGCATCGTCACTTAAAATAGTTCATGACTTTATTGCCAGAAGGCAGAAACAATTGCTTGACAGCCAGATTGTGACTTTTAATTTAAAAGAAATGCCAGTAAACAGAGAAGGCTGCGTGATACACCAGTGAAATTATGGACCTTACCAGAGCTGGAGGGTATGAAGACAGCGACAACAAGAACAGACAAAAGAGGAGTAAAAAAAACCTTTACCCTTCATTTCCTTGGGTTGAGAAATTAAGCAAGGAGGGCAATAAGGAAGCTGGTTTCAACAGAAAGTCTCCAAAGATTTCTTAAATTGCCCCCAAGCAATGCATAAGAATGACTAGTAATATGAATGCTCTTTTATATTTTTAGCTGCTTTTCATTGTCTGAAGTTATAAAAAGAAGCATATTATATTAAATACAGAGCCTGGCAGGTATTAGTGGTAAACTCTTTGGTAATTTGTGCGTAGGTGAAAGTATGTACACTGAAATTGCTAATTTTGCTCCCTTGAATTAATAATTTGTGTAAATCATCTAACAGAAATAATCTGTCATCCTGTAAATATGGTTAATGAATGTGAAAGATAAAACAGTGTTGTGTTTAATAGCCAAAACCTGAAGCATATGGATGACTCTCAAAAACTTTCAGTCAAGTAGACTTTCATTTTGATATAACTTAATGCACACCAAAACAGAAACTTAAATGCCTTTAAGGCAGAGTCTGAACTGTGTGCTGGTAACACATGGGGGGCTCCTTGTGGAAATTGTCTGCAAGCACTCAACACAGCCACATAATAATTAACAGAATTAATAAATTATAAAACTAATTATTCATACTGTTTTACTTTCACATCCTCATGATCTTACAAGTCACAACAAAAATTATCTGGCAAAGCAGATGTTCTCGTAGTTTTTTTTACCTACAGCAACAGTGCAACTCTACTCTGTCACTGCATATTGAGTGATGCCCACCACATATCCAAGCATGATAAAAATTATTTTTGCAGGTGAATGTTTTCTTCAACTAGTCTAATTGAGCACATGGTTTATACAAATAATTCATTCATTATGGAAAAATCAATCTAAACATATTGGTTAACAGTTTATTACATCCTGGTAAGAGTGTGGCAAGCAGTGGCAGCAATTTATCCAAATTTTCTCATTTTGATTTATATAGTGTTCTAAACAACCCAACTCTAACAATTAATGTTATTGATGAATATTGGGCTAAGCTTAGATCTGACAGTTGCGATTTAACTGGAAGTTACAAATCACTGTTGAGGTACCCAACCAGAGAAAGGCTATAACTAACATTTCCGTTATCGCCTAATTTTGAGATTATTTATTAATCGTTTAGTCTATAAAACATCATAAAAAAGTGAAGACTTAAGAATGTTTCCCAGAGTCCAATGTGCTTCAAATGTCTTGCAGCTCTGAACCACAACTCAAATGTCTCCAAACTAGGGTGACATGACTAGCTCATGACTAGCTGGGGCATACAGCAATAAAAAGCCTTTAGCAAAATCCAGATTGCTTAGGGTCACAGACTCTTTTTTTTTTTTAATTAGTCAGTTCACACATTAAAATATAAATTATCACATCAGTGCACATGCTGACAGACACAGATTGCAACAAATAACAATATTTGTCCCAAAACAGAAAACAAAACCCCATTTTTTTTTATTGCGCTGGCTCTGGTGTTCAAACCAAGTGTATTTCAGTTAAATTAAACATATCTTTATCCAAACAAGTTAAAAAGAGCCAATTTTATTGCTGCAATTATTAGTTTTCATCAACTATTTTGATCATACAATTTTGTGAGTTCCATGTCATAACATTTTATATTTTGCGGCACTGAATTCAAGATGCTCTTTGTAGGACTGTGATAGTTTCTGTGTGCACACACACCTGGATACTGCCTAAAAGTCATATCCAGAATGCTTAATGACCTCATTTAACTGAGGGGAGGTGAAGGTGCTCTTAGCCTGCCACATTTCCCTAATTGTTTTTTAATTACACCTCAGACTGTATCATCTGCAGTAATTTGAGACAGCAGGTCAGTTTCCTGATAGAGTGATAAAACATTAATGAAAAAAAGCAGTAGTTCTTTTAAGGCTTCAAATTTAATCCATTCTCAGTTGTTTAAGGAAATGTATTATTTTGAGCTCTCACTTGGTTATTACAGAATTCCGGTATTAAGTGTAAAATCATGACACTTTTTTATTGTATGTTAACATGTTAGAGCCCAAAATGCTCTGCCTTGATTCTGATGTAATTATCACTGAGCCCACATGCACTGTGCATTGCTAGTGCCATAGATCCTGTAGAACCTTTCTGTCTGGACTGCAGGGTGTTTCTGTAAATCAGCTGCAGCAGTGGAAAGATTTTGAGGCTGAAGATCTTATGGCATAATGATGCAGACACTGAGTTCCCTGCCTCTCCACAAGCCGTGCTTGCTGGCAACATCCAGCTGTCTCTCCAGTCGTCTTCTGAAGATGATGACCTTGAAGTGGGTAGCAAGGCACCCTACCTCTCCTGTACCCATTGAAGATTTTTGAGTTTCCCCCACTGTCCCTGCAAAAAGACTTCCCAGCCTCTCAGCAACGGCAGTTCCCAGTATCTCAGCAACGTTCACTTCCCCATGCTGGCACACAGATCTCTGCCCAAACTTGGCTTCTTGTTTCTGGGTGCATGTGACTTCAGACAGACTTCAGAAATGTTGATGTTTGATGCTCCTTTCATGGGCAAGTTTTGGCAATTGGTCAAGTAAGTCTGGCAGGAGACCTTGCAGCAAAAGCCCCAGGCTACAATTTTTGGGACTTCAATAGACTGTCTACTCTTATATACTCTCTCAATAAATTCTACTCTAGTGTTGAATGAAGACATTGTTGTGCATGTTGTCACTACTACAGCTAGCTGGTCAGGCAGTAGGTGTTTGGCTTCTCCTGAAATAGTGTGACATGGTAAAATATCTGAATAAAATCTACTTCCTCATCATTATAGCCAGCAGTGACATGAACCTGGTCAATGTATCTATGTCAGCTGTTTGCAGCTAAGCAGGTAGCAGGTAAGCTGAACCTGCTTAGTCCACAGCAGGAGGAGGGATTCTGTGTTTCAAAGAGACTTGTGATTGCCAGAACTGTACAATCTTACTAATCTAAGATTAGCAAAAATTGTTGACCTCCACCTTGCTGCTAGTCAACGTGATTGATGGCCACAGCTGGCCATCTTTAGAATGTTCCACTCCAAGATGGTAGTCTTTCTAGGTTTCCCTGGGTGTGGGGTGTACCCAGTAGCCTTGTGGGTACTTCATCTTGTCTGTATTTTTCAGGTAGCACCAAAGATGAAGTCCCAACCACACCTTGTCCCATTTTAAAGGTAGTAAGAGGTGGTGGTTCTTGTTAGCATGACTTTACCTTGTTGTCCCTACAGAGCAAAATGGGAGAGGCCTGGTACAAAGTGAATGCAGGTTGGTCATTGTAACCCTATTTCTGCAAGATCCTTGTCCTTGAGGTGCTGATTCTGTGGATGCTGGTTTGGGGATAAAATGGCCATTTATACAACCAGTACCAGTTTGCATTGTTGGGTCGATCTTGATTAGCCAAACAAGTACCTGCAATTATCAGTGTGTTATGCCACAGTAGCCAGTGGATTGGCTTATAGAGCCAGCTAGAGGGCTCAATCTGTGCTCATAGAACTAAAGTTACAATCTTAAACTATAGTTACAATGACAATGTACAAAAACTACAGTTAATGGTAAAGAAATCAGATGAAAGCCAACAGAAAGCATGTATACTTTTCTCCTTGTTTTCTCTTCCCTGCTGTGCTTTCATTATGTGTCAATCTCGACTAACTCCACTGAAGTGGAAGCAGTCAATATCACCCTGTTCTGTACCATGTGAAGGATGAACTCTAATCGTAGACTGCATTGGGTGCATTGGTCCTCTAAGGGATGTCTCATCTTTCAAATAAAATGTTTTGAAGCAGAAAGAACAAGAACCTTGACTGTTTTTAAAATACTTGAGAATCTACTTGCTTAATATAGAATGTTTAGGCTCCAAAGCATCAGATAATTTCTTAACAGTGATTTCAGTTTTATTGCAGTGATTCTGCCAAGTAATTGTTTAGTCAAACAATATTATGCTACAACATTTAAGACCCATACGTCTTCACAAGAAGCTTTTATGACTTGCACTCAACAGTAGCTCCTGTAGGCTACCAAAAAGTTAATTTTTATGTTGACTCACAAGCTGAGTATGGTTTTACCACGCTACCAGCAAACCAGCTGTTGAGAGTCCCATTAGTATGTTATTTTCATAATATGGAACATTTATGATTCTTTTCCTTTTTTTAAATGTCTTTGAAATATTAATTCACTTAGTATTTGATATGGGGAAACAAAGTTGCCAGCAATTGCCTAGCCCGGTAAGGCAACATACTGTAGCACAGCTACAATGGCAACCCATTAGACTACATTGTTGAATGTAATAACCAAATGATGGTTGCTGCTGGTGGTAATAGTGCCTTAAGGTTATAGCTGTCAGTGATCATCTCCAGCAATGAGCATTACAGGCTAAGCCCTCCCCTCACCCATCCTCCAGGACCCATAAAGGCCACCCTGCGCTTTTGTTCAGGCAATCAAGATATGCATGGACATTAGTTTCGAAAGCCAAATGGTGCAATTCAACCCTGACCTGCCTTCAGCATAAAATGAATTGAGACTGAATTATTCTCCCCCAGTTACTTTCCTATGCAGCACCATCATAAAGAGCAGTGGCTCTAATTTCCTTTGACAAATCGTTAAAGAGCCCCGGCACTAATGTGTCAATTCATCTCCACTCAGGCTACTTTAGTACAGTACGGTATCCATACACTTTCTCTCTCTCACACACACACACACACACACACACACAATTTAAACAAAATATCAACTGCCACGCAATGTATTGTTTTGTGCACAATATATAATCAATAAACTATTTCTTTACATATTTAAATTTTGCTTTTGAAAAACAAAAAAAGCTTCTTTAAGTCCTCAGTCATAAACACAGTTTTTTGTTGTGTTACATTAATAATAGCACTTATCAAAACCAATGTGCTGCCTTAGTCCCAATATAACTTAACACCTTCAACTGTCAATATAACATTTATGGAAAAAGGAATAATTTTGTTCCTTTGGAAATGTAGATTGATGCTGTGTGACACACAAACTGAGTGTTTTTTTCAGTATAGTATGTGGTCAAAATTATCTTCAGTTGAATGTGAACAGTTCTCATGCCTTCATGTTTTCATCTGTTGTACTGCTGGCTTACATTATATAAAGAGCATCATCTGTGAATTTGTATTGATGGAGAGACAGAGGCAGCTACAGCCTGTTGAAAGTTGACAAAGAAACTGTTACATTTTTCCAGACGGCACAGATAGATACGCTAAAATGACAGACCCTGTATAGCAGTTAAATAAGGACTGACACTGTCCTTTCCATACACCCACAGTCAATCGTGTGCTTGATAAAACAGGTGCACCTCTGAAAAACATCCCATTGACAATTAATTAATTCATTCGTTCATTGAATTTTCAAATAAGAGCTTGTTTTTGTTCTCTAAACTTATGTGCACAAATACATTTGAGGGTAGCAATCATCAAAATCTTACCCCTGAGACCTGCTGGATTTTCAGTTAAGTACAAATTGCCTACTTGATGATTGATTATCTGTGAACACTTCTAATAAAACTAGAAAAGAGGATGAAAAAGGCAACTCCTATAGGACCTACATTCATTACATGATAAATGGGCACAAATGGATACCCTGTATCAGATTACCCTGTATTGTATATTTCATATACAATACAGGGTAAAATCATGTGTTGGTCACTTCAGCTTGTTGCTGATGTTTCTGCAGCCTTTGAGCTTGTCAGTTTTCAATTAAATTAAATGTTATTTATATCGCGCCAGTTGATAACAGAAGTTATCTCATTGCACTTTTCCTATAGAGCAGGTCTAGACGGTACTCTTTATAATATTATTTTATTTACTTACTAAATCTTATATTTAGTTTCATCTTTCAGTTTTTTTTATCTCATTTATCTATGGCTGTATTAATACATAGTCCCAGTGGGGTTCCGTCCCAATGTGCACAATGTGCTGTACAACAGTCCCCACTTGGTCATAGCATCTGGTCTTGTGATTCTGGGGTTTTTAAAATCATATTTTGCATTATAAATCCAGAGAAGGTAGAAATAATTATTTTAGGGAAGCTCCTGTAAATGTGATGGGGACTCTGCCCACCCCACTGTCCCATACCTTTAAAATCAAGAAATTCTTATTTTCAATATAGATTGTAAGTTGCATCAGAACCACCTGTTAAAAGTGACAGTATAAAAGGCTTTTTATATTCTCTGGTCTGACATACAGCATTGCATTTACAAGTTATGTTGTCAGAAAATCAAACACAGAAGACACACGATAAGAAATAAGTGTCAGGCATGTTACTTGGAAAATGTACTAATTTTGTTACTCACTGAAAACATAATCACACTGTATCACTTGACCTTCACTAAACCCTGCCTCTGAAAAGTGACTGATCAGTCATAGCTTAGCAATCGAAAACAGGCAATGGAGGCCTGTTGAGCTTTGAATTTCTCCACATGCCAAAATGGCGTGCATGGGGCTCTGCCAAGAGCAATACTTGGAATCTAAAGAGTTTGGAGGTTGGTGACTTTTTTAAATCACCTCTCCAAAACTAAAAACACAAGAGCATAAGTGTAAGGAATGGACAAAACAGTGTGATTATATGCTTTATATGCTGCCCTCGACAGTAGTAAGCTTGTTATTTACCAAGGGGAGGGGCATGTCTCCACCCAACTATAATATTATGTGGGGGTACAGATTACATTAGAAATAATACCTGCTTTCATGCCATCACCTTCAGACCCCACACCAAGCTAACATGTCCCAGACCAGTTGTCTTTTCACTTAATGCACAGATTTAATTGATGCACACATGCTGATCTATTTTGTCAGTCACATTAGTCAAGTTGAGCCAATTTACATAAATTTGTAGGTGTTTAATTTTAAAATCATATCAAAATATATTTTACTTATTTTTTTAATGTATGACATTAATATCAAAATATTAATTAATATATTATATATTAATTAATATAAATTATTCACATGATGTGAATAATCAATATATCAAGAGAAGTTCAAGTGTAGTTATACCTGATACTGACTGTGTTATAGTTTTATTAATCTTTAACATTAAAGTTTGTAAGTATGTTTGTAAGTTTTCCTCTTTCAAAGCACTGTTGTTTGCTGACATGCTAACTGGTCTAGCATGTCCATTGGTTAGTTAGTGTTTGCCATGTTCCCCAAAGTGTAAATACATGCCATGAAAAAAGTACACAAAACATCAGATTATAGTTACATCTCTTTCAGAAGAAACATGTTAACATTATCTTGGTGTGAAGTTCCTCTGTTCAGTAAACCAGGCACACTCAGCACGCCTCACATGTCGTAAACATGCAGTGGATTTGTGGCATGCCCCTAATCTTTTTTTAATTGTGGGGGTGGGAAGAGTGAGCTTCCTTTTGTGGCTGCTCTCAGTCTAAAGCTGCTAAGACTATTAAGATTGAACCATGGCAAAGGCTTTGGGAAGTCTTTTGTTAAGTAGATGTTGGTGCATAAGCGATAACAAGATTGAGTTGCTTTCATGGTCAACAACAAAGTTTTGGATAATCCACCGACAGGGTTGGGGTAATGTGGTGTGGCATCAACAGGAAGGGCTCCAAGCTCATCTTACTTGGTTCAGCTGATTCCAAAATGAAAATCTTACCCCAGTCTTAACTTAAAACTGTGGGAATAAAATATGAACAGGCACAGATGACTCAATTACCTCTAATCCCTTCATGAAAATGCTCTTCACTGTCAGGAATTCCAAACATAAACATGGGCAGCCTTCCTCAAAAGAGGTTTATCCTGAGACAACAAGATATCGATACAGTACCTTGCAATAATGCATGAATGGAAGCACGATAACCAACCAACTCTTTTTCAGTTCTGTTCAGAATGTGGAATGAGTAAAAATAGGAGGGAATGAAGAAAAAGTACATTACAGTATGAAATGAAATGATTGATTATGCTGGTTATGTCTAAAGTTTATCTAAATTTTGACAAAACGTCCACTGCGCAAAATCCTAAGTCAACCAAGGCAAGCTGTCAAGTGAAGGTGCGTTAAATATTCAGACAAAGCAAGCCCAGATAGGTTTTGTTACAAATTGTGGACAGAGATACTTGGAAAAAGAATATACTCCATTTCATTTGTCTTTGTTATGGTTAATTTCTTCAGTTGGCTATTTCTACTGTCAGTCTGTGGCAAATTGTCACTGTAATGTGCTTCTGACAGCAATGCTTCAGTTCCTTCTCCCAGATGAGTCGACCCATGCCAAATTCTATTTTTAAGTACCAAGCATTTGAGACAGCATACTTCTGCACAAACTGCATATGTAGCAACAAGGGCTTGGGAATGCTACAGTGGAGTCAAGTATTTGGGTGATAGCGAATTCTACATACAGTACATAGCCTATGCCAAGAACATCTGCTATCTCTTCAATGATGGTGGCGGGTATGATATAATGGCAACTTATAGGTATTTTGGCTGAAACAGTGACAACATGACAGTAAGACCCAGGCTGTCAAGATCATTTTAAGGCTAAAGCTGAGCAGACCTAGAAAATAGGTCAATCACGTACTGTACTTTGAAATAGCATATATGCATGCCATACTGAAAGCTACATTATTCAACCTTTTGACTTAATGCAGCAATAGTAGATTTGTTAGTTTCACCCATATTCCCTCAGTTAGTCGACAGTTGTCATTCATCACTTTGCAAGCACCTGTGGTAAGTGGAAAGCCACAACTGAAGAATCAGATGGCAAAAGCCAGCATTTTGCATAAACAAGAATGAATAAAAATGCTGGTATTCACCTGTGGCTTTGACTGTGTCTTGTCTGCAATACATTTAGTATGCTGTTGTTTTGTTATTTACTGCTTCCTACCACTGTTGCTGGTCCATGCTGTCACCTCACTGTGGTAATTTCTCGCTGTTTTTGTAACAGTTCATTAACCCTAGCAACAGGTGAGTGGACCTACACTGACACAGAAGATTTGTTTAAAGGCAATTAGCACTGGTCCATGTTTAGGTTCACACTCAGCACCAAGCAGGCAGAAATTGGGCAAACATATCAGAAACTTAGCAGGAAGGTTGGGCAGCAGCAACAGGTTCAGAGCAGGGAAGCAGGTAACTGGCAGGCTGAACTTGAACATTAAAACAGCATGCTGATGGCAAACAACACAAAAAACTACCTCTACATATACACACAGACACTAATTGGAGCAGTTGGGAAGGCAGGCAGCAACGCTGGTAAGAATGAGCAACAGGTGTACAGGACGGGGGGGGGGGCACAGAGGGTACCTGGTGGACAGGTGAGGAATCGTCAAGCCAAAAAAAAACCCAGACAACTTTTTTTGTTCGGTATAAAATAGTTCCCAATGAAATGGTGGTCTGTGGATCATTCTGAGTAACTGGGACATTGTTTCTGAAAAGGCACATTGCTGCTGAATTTTCCACATGTAATTTTTCAGTGCTTTGAACAACATGAACAAAAATGAATTCACCTCAGTGTATTGGGGTGACAGCAGTAGTCTCTGTGACAGATATCTTAAAATCTGGCAAAATAATACAAGAACTTAAAGCATAGATACCAAGGGAAAGTTGAGTATTATACTATTATAATTTGGGTGAATTGATGTTCGTTTAAGTCTTGTGCTGATCAGTTTTATCGACTTACTATTTTATTTGTCCTTGAATCTTTAACATGCGCAATATTTGTGTAACAAGGCTTAAATGCCAACACCACAAAGCCGCTGTCCTAAGATTTTTAATGATTTCAGCCCAGCTGACCTCCCTTCTTTCTAAATGATTAAAATTTGAAAAACTATGAGGCCAGGCTTTTAAAGAGAACCAAGCATGTTCTACCCCAGTTTGATTAAAATCAAACAGAGGAGTTGAGGGTGCCACCTTTACCCTGCTTTATATCTTGTATAAACATCTGAAAATGGGGATCAATCAATACTTCATGGACTTTTCATCTGCTTTTAAAACTATTCAGCCACACATTATAACGATGAGATTCATTGAATATTTTACAGTGGATCTTTATTTTTGTTGATTTCTTGAGAAAACCTTTACGAGGTCTTGTAAGTACTGTGGGCTTTCATCCTTTCTTTTTACAGATATGTGTCAAACTAAACACAAAAAGGTTTAGTTAGTTTTTTTTGATGTCACGTATCAGTCACACTTGATATTTGGGACACCTTATTGATTGTGTGATTCCAGACAATAAAATTAAAGTTGGGTAGTACATTAAATCTCAGTGTGCCCACTACCTTAGTGTGAGTGTTTTATCTTTTTATGTGGAATTTGGTAAGTAATAAAATATGGAAATAATATTGTTTAGTTTTGCTTTTTGCTTGTGTGTTCTCTGTGCACTCTAACTTTCTCTCTCTGTTTCCTAAATCTTTAAACTCTTCAGCATATCTACCCACAAACACAATGCATCTATGTGTCTTTAACTCTTCTTCCAGTGTTCCCACTGCTGTAGCTTGAAGAGACATCCAAGGTGAAGAGATCCCCAAGAAGATGTCATAAATATTCAGGAGGTTAGACTTTCGTAGAAAAGTTATTGGTAAAGTTACTACCCTCAGGACAAAAACATCCTCAGAAAAAAAAACAGAGATTCAAACATCTACAATTTTACAATCAAATACTACTAGACCTCGTGGTGAGATTTTTTGTCACCTACTGTTTCCAGGGTCAAGAATGAACTTCAAGACTCGATCTACATTAACCTGTCTAAAAACAGCTACATCTCTTCTTCTTCGTCCTCTTTTCAGTTGGCAAACAATAAAACTGCATCACAGCCAACATCTGGTAAGGAATGAGACAGATGCAGTCTGGCTGACCAAATCAATATTTCATGGTTGACAAAATCAACATAAATGCAGGTTAATGACAACAGCTGTGTGTTTGGCTATAGTGACGTATAAAATGCGTGATCACAGAGAAAGTTAGAGATGATAGAAAGTTGTCTTCTTAACTTCGTTGCCTCACAGCCGGTTCCTCTGCCCAATGACAGCCAGTTACACCTCTGTTCAGCCTCCTCCAGCCCTTTGTGGTCACCATCACTGTGTTTTAATACAACCAAATTCACCATATAGTTGTTCTCACTTACATATTTTTCTGTTTCTGTTGTCAGACAACGGAACGAGTATTAAATAGGAATTTAATCGCTGCCCATAAACACTAAATGTTAACCAGCAGTCATTCCCAAGCTGCTGCACTGCTGTGATACAATCTATTTTTAATCATAAGGTGATATGTGTCAAATAATGTATACTGAACAACATGATACATTATGATGATCCCTTTTGATGATCCTTGATACTCTACTCTGCATGATCATATCAGGTAAACTTTACTGTACTTTCTTCAGCAGTGCTTTAAAAAAATAACTGAGAACCCAACTACACATACAGAGCATATCCTGTTGACAAGCCTTGGAAAGTTGTCAAAACACTAAGTTAAGTAAAGTAATGTTGCATTCAGTCCATGCACACTGGACCAAGGGAAATCTGATTCGGTCCACTGGTGAGATTGATCCAGAGCTGGAGTTTGTTCTACTGTAGACACCGCTGAAATTCTCCTCCAGGTTATAGACCAGGGCCATGGCTAGAATCACTTCCTCAAGCCCTGGAATCTCTGTATCCCCAAAGCAAACCCTCGTCCCTAATTGGCTTTTGTGATTGGCTTGTTAGGTATAGCCAGGGTCCTATCCTGAAATTCCCACTCAAGTGTGGGGGGCCATTCATTTTCACCGTGAGCTACCGAGCCTCAACAAGGTGTCCAGTTCTGCAGGCAGGCGGCTATGATCCTCCTGAGTGCAATCAGTAGACTCTCTCACCTCCTGTGTCTTAGAAAGGGACTCCCTTAGGTGATGACCGTGGCCAGGGATCAAGGAGTGTGTCACTATAACACTCTTAATCTTAAACACAAGTTCATTCCTCACCCCCAGCCCATCCAACTAATTAAATTTGAAGCTCAGGAAGAAGCCTGACTTCAGCAGTTATATGAACCTCCACACGGAGTGTAGAGAACAGAGTTTGTTTGAGTTTGAGAGTTTTTTTAAAGCTTTAGAATCCTAGTTTGGATACTTGTTTGGCCTTTTGGAGCTGGGCATTTCAGTGTATTTAACAATATATCCACGGGGACACACCTGAAATTGTTATTAATAATATTGAAAGCATGGCATCTTATCTTTCTTAATATCCTGTTTAAAACATTTTCTCCTTATTGATTGTGTAATTGACTTTTAAAATGCAATATAAGGTTGCATCTCACAGTTACAAACAGAGTGACTTTTAATGACATAGAATTGATTTACCAAGATGCCATACAGATCTTTACAGATAATGTAATAACTCGAGAACTTTATCACCAGACACATTATTGGTCTGTTGGTGTGAAGCTGAGGATTCCATAATAATTTCTATTACGGTAGTAGTATAACAGACATCTTCTCTAGAGAGGTCACGTAAACTTGGAACCCTCTTACTCTGAAGGCTGTCCCTTGTAGAGTATAGTTACCATGACAAATTGTTTACAGAAGCCTTGTTTCTAATTAACTTCATCTCAATAACAATGATTGCCTTCAGTGCACAATAGTAATTTCCCTGCAATCCAGACAGCAAAGTATGTGAATGATGGTTGTTCAGTGTTTATATTTCTAAATGTTTTTCTCAATGTTTGGAACTAATTAATCCAGCTACATAAGGATAGTCAGTGGCCCAAGACTATACATGGACTTTGTGTTTATGTATCAAATCTTTTGGAAAATTGTGCCTTGTTCATAACAATGGCAATTCACTTTGTTTTTGTATTGGAAAACACTTGTGTCCTCGGGGGTAATTGCCTCAAATAGCAGTTTGTTCCAGACGACAGAGATGACTAAACATAAGTGATATGTGGCAAAATTTCAATTTCTAATTCATGGATTTGAATTTGATTCACAACAAACAAGAAACAGAATGGAAGAAAATTGTTTATCGAACCTGAATGGAATTGAAAGTTAATTCAGAATTGAAAATGAGGCAAGTGAAATATTAAAATATCTTATATGTTTATACTCGTAATTGTTTTTTCACAAATAAGAGTTCATAAATTCTTAGATTAGAACAAGACAGGTTTTTTTTTTTTTTTTTTTTTTTTTACAATTCCCTAATCTGTTTCTGCTCCAGCTGCGTGTTTTAGGAGGGACTGTTGATCATTAGCACTTCCCCCACATTGTGCAGTCTCTGGCATCACTCCCTGCTCTGTCATTGGCACACTCTCCCATCTTGTGTTTTAAATTGTAGGAGGCAAAGAATGGAGCTGTGTGGGGCTTGTTTGTTAACGACACAACACCCTCATGAGTTTGTGCTGGCAGCATGCCTAGCCACCAGAACTGTGGCGTACTACATTAGAAAACTGGAAGTGAACCCACTCTCGTTCTTAAACGTTGCATATTTATTTAGTCATTTACCCAGCAGTCATTAGGGCTATGTGTGCAGTTTTCTTGTGATCTGCTCAAATTAATTGTATCAGACTTGCTCTTTGGGTTTTAATTTGTTTACATTAGATGATATAAATGAGGCCTTTCTTCCAACGGCTCCACAGATGATTGAAGTGTTGCACTGAAATGCAGCTGCACTGGGTTTATAGCTGGACCAGGGTGTCCCACACCACCAACTCAGTTATTGTCCTGTAATTGGACTTATGCTGCAGCTTTACAAACACTGGCTTACACCGTGCAAACAAGTTATCTGTTGTATGATGACCAATATTAATTACATTATTAATTAATTACACACATAACTAACCAACATACAGCATACACATGTATGCACAGAGCCCTTGCTATCCCACACATCCATGGCCACATAAAAGGATAATGATGATGGACGTCTGAAAATTTAAATCATAACCAGAGACCATCAGGAAAAGGAAGAAGAGGAGAACATTAGGGAGAGCTTTCTGTAAAACCATTTAGCCTACAGATTTCACTTTCGCTGTTGACTCTCCTTTGCCTTTAATAAAATGTCCCCATTTCTACCTCAAATTGACCTAAAATGGAAGTAAGACATTTTCACATAATGTCTATTTCCCAGTTTTCACAGCACTCAGACATAAAAGATGCACAGATTTCAGCTGGCTGTTGCTGGGGACTTGCACGAAGTCTTTTATAAACTTAGTTCAATATTTTACATGCGAGGGGCATCAGATGGACACCTACAACTGTGTGGAGTGAAGTTGATAAGCTTGGCTTTACATTGCTCCCTGGTACTGCTTAAATAATCCATGAAAGCTCTTAAGGTGGCCACAGACACAGACTTATAAACTTTTAATAATAAGCACAATGATAGTGTATTGCTCTGATGGGATGCCTGATTTATACATTAAAGAGTAGGTCTTAGTCTTGTTCTGAAACCATTTCCAGCCAGCTGAGTGTGAGGCTTTCAGTGAAGCAGCTTCTGCCTACAGAACATTTGAATTGAGAATGGATGAGTCTTGTCATGCATATACTATACAACTTTATTGTGCATTGCCTGAGACAACAAAAAGAAAACCTTAATTCATCTATTTACTAGGACTGTCAATGTACACTGTGAGCGAGTGTTTTCACTCTCATAAAGATGAATCAAGCCAAAGACAATATGCATCAAATTATCAAGATACTGCCAAGGGTATTATGTTTGTACAAGGTTTAGCTATGGGGGTGGAAAACAGTTGTAGGTTGTCAGAAACCTTTGAGGATGAATAAATATGATGAAGGGCCTTAATTATGTGATTGCTGGCTTGGAAACCATATCACTGAAAATAGACAAGAGCTCGGCAGGGAGGGAGAGAACTCCCACACCCTTCACAGAGGGAGAATGACAGGTACTTTCTACTGGGTGTTTGAATGGTGCGTTTCTGCATTCTGCATCTCTGTGCACTTGAATGATATTTTGATCTGTTGAATAGCTACAAACACACATCTATACACACTTAAACGGGCAGAGCTAAACTGAAAGAAGTGTTTTGGATTAATCTGAGGCAACATGTAAAGAAGATTCCGGTTGGACTACTGCTTACATCTCAGATATGAGCTCATTGTAGTTACTGCTGTTACACTGCTACATTTACATGACAATTCAGCTGTTAACCCAGTTACTGTAGTAAGATGGTCTTAGGCATAATTCAGAATAACTCATACTCATGCTCATCTCTCCTTGATAAACTGCTTACTTATTCCTTCCACTTTGTCTTTCGCTGTGTTTGTAAAATCAGATTTGCACAGCATTATGGGTACAGTTAAATGTCAACAAAAATATTGCAGCAGCAATTCTCACTTTTACTATTGGGGTTATAAATTTAATATAAGGACTAAGCTCCTGCTGAAAGAGTCTAGCTTTGAACTGAACCTTTTCATACTTTTTTGCTGAAGAGTTGCATCCATGTAGGGGGGCACTTCAGGTACAAATGAATTATATCAAAGGCACGTGTGTGCAATTAAACTTGAATAAGACTCTAAAGCATGGCCAATAGCCAACTCTGTGAATATAAATGTATCACCTGGTGGTGTGAATGTCAGAATTTAGTAATAACAATAGACAGTAATCATTTAGCTGGACAGCATAAAACATATTCAGAAACTCCACAGCATGGACATGAGACTGGTGGCATTGCTATGTTATACTGACAAACTGAATAGACATGTTTATTTTCATGCAGGTGAGGCACTAAGATTAAGTTATTTTTGTTTTGGATCAATAATTTTCAGGACTATAGTAAGTCAACAGATAGCATTTTCTTACTTACAATGCTAACACAGTTTAGTACCTGATGAGATAATGGCTGAAAAACACTTGTGGGGCCATTTATCTGTAGAAACAAATATGCCATTTCTAAAGTATGTTCATACAGAGTTGACTTAACACGGAGCTCCCTATTGATTATTTTTCCCTACAGCTCTTTCACACTCTAATCAGACTAACAAAACAACGGGACAGGTGCTCCTTGAAGATACTGGCAGCACTATTAAGTATTTAACAACAATGGTGCACCGCAGAGGATGTATTCCTATTCTAGGGTAACCTACTTATCACCACAGTATGAATGCAAATGCTGATGTTTATTACAGTATGCCTGCATGTTTAAAACATTAGTTGAATTTCACACGTCTGTTCCCAGCACATATGGCTCTGTTGGGGAGGGGCCTGATGACAGAAGAGAGAAGAAAATGATCATATGTCAATTTTTAACCATTGGTTGTGTATGCCTACCATTATCTGAGGTATTTCTTGTGGTTAATTGTGTGTCTTATGGTTTCCTTCTTCTGTGTCCGCATCACCCAGCATATTTACCTGGTGCAATACAAACACTGTAGGATACATAGTTGTGCATTTTTATTTCATGGAGAAACAGCTTCAGATCCACAGATCATTCCATCTCCATGCATCACAAAAGATGAAAAGTTGTCTTTAAAGCAAGAGCCAGCGTGTGCAGTTGTCACATTGTTAAAATCTGTAACCTTGCTCTCTGTGGTCCCACAGCAGCGTGAGCTTTCTTCACATGGAACAAGCTCTATTACCCTTTTTTGTTGGACCACAATACCTTAGGGTAAGAGTTTGGTCTGGCCCAGTTGACTGTCAATGATGCAGTTTAGCTTTTTTGTCTCTCCCAAGCCTGAGGAGGAAGTATAATTGAGAAATCAGCAGGGCCCTCTCCTCCTCCTCAAAGTCATTTGCTTACATACTGTGTTCCCACACCAATCATCAGCTTAGCGGCTTAGCTGTATTTGTACTTGAAGATTGTATGGCTGTTGCCGTCAGCCGTCTTATCCTGGCAGTGACTGTGAAGGAAAGTAGAAACTTTTGCTTTTCGCATGCGCCTAACATTGATTCATTTGTTGTACAATCCTGTCAATAAAATTCAGTGATTAAAATCACTTGCAATGGCACAATGTCTGTGGGAATGACCTCAAAAAGACAACACTCTTGTAGAAGTTGACACACTGAATGACAATGCTGTCTCTTGAATCATTGTTTTCACCAGAGTAGATTTTGTTAATGATTCTGAAAGAGTCCAAAAAATAAAGCAGAAAATGTAAACCCATCCAGCAGTCATTTCACCCTGATCAGAGAAAGATGGATTTATGGGGATAAAGCACTGCTAATCATCTGTCAGAGAGCAGTCCTCTTCACCTGCCCTAAGGCCTAAGACACATGAAATACGTGATGGGATGATAAATAGATGGAAAACATTATTATCGGCAGATGAAATAGATATTTAAAGTGCTGGACAAGCAATTGTATGGTGCTCTTGGAAAGCTTTATCATCCTTTTCACATACTGTGGCATCAAAGTTGTCTTCTTGAAAGCTCATTTTTAAATAAACTGAAATATTTTATCAATCCACAACAGCTTGGATGAAAAGGTGTGCTATTACATCACTGAGAAGCCATTTTTTTCCTCTTTTTGCTCATATCTCCATATCTTAAAGGATCCCTCCCTGCTGTATTGTCACACTGTGAAAGCCTACCATCAAATTCAAGTTACACTGAGAAAAATGCTGAGGTCTGGGATTTTCCATAGATTACTGTGTCATCATTCTTGGGGGTTACGGTGAGGAGTCAAGCCCTTGGAGATTTGGACCATTCTCCTCTTTTTAAGGCGAGCAAATTGTCTTCTGAAATGGCAAGGCCTTTCCTGGCTGCATCTGGGTGTGAATAAATTCTGAAATTGTTGTGCATTACTCCTGAAGTAATCTCAGAGCCAAAGAATACGTCCCGTGAAGATAATACACCTTGCAGCTTCTGAAAAATAATGTCTACAAAAATACATAATACACCACCAAAACACTACATACTGTATTTTTTTTTCTTAGATGCAAGTCATGCAGCATATCATCGTATAACTGCCCTTTGAATAAAAGAAATTCCATTATGTACCAAATGCTGAATTAACATTTCTTACCACTTGACAATATAAACGATATCCCTTTAATAACCCGTCTAACTTATTCCTAGTTGAAACATGACTCCCCTGTCAACATTTTATATGCTGACATTAGAGGAACCTATGTGAATTAATAAAAGAGACATACAGTAATATCAGAGCAGCTCACACTAAGGGAGATGACTAATTAAAATTGGCAAAGGGAATTGATGTTTCATGTCAGCAGTTGATGAATAAGTATCAAAGACTGCCATGTCTAATTGTTACTTTGTATCTCACCTATCATGTCAACATGCAAAGGTGCAGGACTTGCAGATCATGCTAATGTCAAGTAGAAAACATCCCTGACAGGTTTTATCTTGTGTGACAATATCATACTACTGCCACCTTTGATACTTAGAAAGGGCAGTCATCATTCACACAACCACAAGAGGTTACTTGTCCGAAGAATATAAACATCAGTCATTTCAAGCATTGGAACTGACGACCACTGCTGTTGTAATTCGGGTGAAAACAGTCTTGAAAATTATCTTAATTAAAGAAACTTTAAAAAAAGACATTCCACCTCTGCAATGTCCTGCTATGAACATCATATTAAGCTAAACTAGTTATGCAAATTAGATGGCTGATCAAGCTAATTATTACGCTCTTTACAGAATATTTATGTCAACACTGTACATAACTCACATAACACACAGGCAGTATAAGGTTGAAGTGTTGAAGTTCCAAGGATATCATTCTTTTTGTGAGTTTGAGTTTTGTGTTAACAGAGGCCACCATGACAACACAGTGCACCATGGTGATGATTCTTAATAAAACAAATTTATTTGTATTTAGCTAAATTAATTTATTGGCTTTCCATCAAATTTGAAAATGCAATTGAATGAGTTATTGAGACGTGCACAGTATCTTTTGTAAATGTCCTTGGAACCTTTCCATTCAATAAAAAAACTCTTAAAATGTGTCTCTCCCACTGGCGGTGGCGGATCATTATTACAAATGAATGGCCAAGCACAGCTCGGATGCACTGATCTTTATTTTAAATTGGAATCCAAACCATAAAGTTTGAACATTAAAGTTTATGTTAAAACAGTGTTGTTTCAAGTCTTAACAATTGTTGAACTATTCATGATGATGATGATAATAAACTTGAACATATATAGTTTTGACAAGCTGTTGAAGCAGTTGATTTAACAGTTTTCCTTTACAGATAAAGCAACACAGCTTCCTCCCTGTGCCTTTTGTAAATCTCAAAATCTCTTGTTGTGTAGATTCTTGTGGAAGAGAGGAACAATCATAGCATGCAGGTAAATGGCTATAGACAGAGAAATGCTGATGGAGCATTGACTGTAATCCTCAGGCGTTAACACACTAATCTTCCCATCTGAAAGGTTTGAAACATGGCAGCAGTGTTTCCTGAAGTTAAAACACTGTAGCTTAAGGCACCGAACAACCAAGGTGGTTGTACATAAAAAAGGCAACAGTAAAGTTGCTTTGCTTTACAGATTCATGGGGAGGATGATATAAGTAGCCTAAGTAGCCTAAGGGTTTGGTGGCTGTAAAGCTTTAGCTTGATTTTATCCACCTGTCAGTCTAAGCTCTGTATGGCGATTCATTTTATGATAGGTGAACATAAATGTAAAAAATGTAAAACTATTTCTAATACATTTTTACTATATTATTATTATAAGTAGTATCACAGTTTAACTAATGCACAGAAGAAAGCTGACTGACATACAGCAGCAGCTTTTTTTGCACATCCTTGTGAATGTTGGATCCTTTTTCCATTTGACCAAACTTGACCAAATGAAGAGAAGGTGGGCAGGACTAAGAATACACATTACTGCCTCATAGCAAAAATGTATGTGAAAAAGCTTTTAGAGATTTACATTTGTTCATTTATACACCATTTGATTAGTTTAAACAAAGTGCCCGCAGTTCCCCAGAACAAGTAACTTCATGTTAATGTGGTAGATACTGCACTGTATAATCTCTTGGTGCAAATTTCCTTCTCAGATGAAATACACACACTTTGCAATTGTGTAGCTTTATTGATCACATGGTGGTGGTGGGTCAACTCAGTGTTCGGTGCCTGCTAGTTGTCAGTTGCCAAACAGAACCCACATCAACCAGGAGCTGTATAACTTTAACCTTGATGAGATGCTTAAACCGCACAGAAACCCACTTTCTGTCATATGTTGAGTTACCAAATATCTACAACAGCTTCAATTTACTTATAAGCATTTGGTCACTTACATACATTTTTGACATCTTACTCCACCATTCTTTTCAGATGTGAAATAAAGGATCTGGCGAGTAAATGGGCAAACTGTCATCTTCAGTTTGAAATGTTAATGTCAATTCAAACACTAAATAAAAAAAGACAGCAACCCTTTGCAATTGTCTTTGACATTTGGAACAATCGCCACAGCATCACCAACTCTTTATAATTTTTTCTGGTCCTCTTTCTGGCATCACATATCCAAATTCATCTGACTCCACTTGTGTCTTAATTACTCTGGGAGAATGCTGAAAATGTTTCAATCCAGCTGTGAATCATAATGTCTGCAGTAGAGCTTCGAGATTAGAATATACTGCCAGGCAGCAGCTGTTCTCTGGCCTCCTTTCTCCTGGACTCAACAGGGACAAAACAACATTTTTTGTTTTCCAAAATGTTCACAGAGGCACTCCTGAGGTAGAAGCTTGTCATTTAAAGATGGGGGGGAAAGTCTGCTGATGTGTGTCTGGCTTGCCCATTAAGGGGTAACATTTTCATTTCCACAAAGGAGATCTTCCTGTTTCTACATACATCTTGTCCCTCCAACTCACATGATGTCTGTTTATATTTTTTGCACTTAAACTTGTTCCGTGTTACTGAAAATGTGCATTGAAATCTGCTTCAATCATAAGCACTTCAGAGATTCTTTGATACCTTGATGCTTTAAGAAATCAATAAGGATGGTACAACAAGCTACTGCTTCCAGCATCAGTTGAACTACTGATGGTCTGCGCACGCCATACTTGAACCTACATACAATATATGTGTTTTCTGCAATGGTTAATGTGCAGCACAAAATATAAGCCCAAGAATCACTTTCTAGTAAAGAATCTTTTTTTTTTTCTTTGAGAGAGTATCTGTATTCAGCTTTCCACACTTCTGTTAGCTGTGGACCATGCATGAACCCCATGGAGTAACTCAGAAGAATATTAAATAACCCTCAAATTATCCCAAACTCGATTAGAAACAAAACAACACAAAACACCCAGCACACACTCCCTCAATTCTCCAGTCATTCACCCATTCACTGAGAAATAATAGAAAATATAGTCAGACGAAAAAGAATATATAGCAGGAATAAACTTTTGCCATGCATTATTTACTCCAGGTTCACCTTGGCAGCTTGCTGTACGAGATTAAAAGAATAATTTCAAAGCTGTAAATAATCCGTGCAGGCACATATCACATCCTCTGAAGGGCAGTGAATTATTTATTGTAATCTGGCAATGCAAGGTTGTTTATCACATATTAATGTGATACATCAGGGGAGTAATTCTCCTCTGGCACACCACAAGCAGTTTCACTCACTCGCCGTCAGGGTACATACTCTATCTATGAGGATTCATGAGGCTGTAATCTGAGTGGGAGCTAATCTACACCTGCAGCCCCCTGTCAGAGGCCGATGCTGATTATTTGCAAAGACTTGTGTCACTACGTACAAATAAATTGCTCAGGTGTTGATATTCCCCATACAGATATTGAAGCTAAGTTGTACAGACAAGAATGTTCCCTTTGTGCATTGTTCTTGTTTTTGTAAGAAGTAATGAGTATTGCCTTTACCAAAACAATGAGGGACAGGACTATGTAGCATTAAACCATTTTGATTTGGGAATTTAATTCAGAGTGTGACAAAGCAATCTTATTAATATATGAAAGCCTTAAAACTATGTTGGCTTTATGGGGCTGTGCACCTATACATGTTCTGTCTAATTCTGCTGAGATGGGCTAATACACGCTGTATACAAAACATCACACGTTAACTTTGTTTCTGTCCTATTGTAAGTGATTACTCTGCAATAATGTCGGATCTATTTGTGTGCAGAATTGTTTCTAACAACAGAGATTGTGACTAAGAGCCAAACTGCATATATACATGGTGGCCCTGAAAGCTCAACACACTGCAACTTGAGAAAACACATGCAAATACACAAAACACAAGCAAATTGAGAAAACACCTTCATCAATTTGACAGCACATGCGCAACATTTGGAAAAAAAACAAAATGCTGCAAAGTGAAAAAAACAACCAAATACAGAAACGTGCTGCAAAAACAGAAACCACAGTAATATACAGAAGAGACAACCAAATACAGAAATGTGCTGCAAAGATGGAAAAGGCATTTAGCGTTTAGAGAAACAAAAGCATTTCTGTACTTGGTTGCGTTTAATGTTTTTGCAGTGCGTTTCTGTATTTTGTTGTGTTGTCTGAATTTGTATTTTGCCTAATGCAAAATAATTTACAGGAATTTTTCCAAATTCTTAAAGAAATGTCAAAAATTCAGCAGATGTCTACTTTAATTTAAATACATTTGAATAAATCCACAGTGCTTGTACTTGGAATCAGTCTTAGGTAGTCCAGTGAACCACTTCAGTAATACTCAAGAAAAATGTGGGCAAACTGGTAGTGACAACAAACTTCATTTTCTGGTAGCTGGTCCTCACTCTGTGGGCAGACGATGTGTCACCAGTTGCACAAGACCCATGGATATAAGAGAATGAGAGACTGCCTTTAGGCTCATTAGGAACAACAGCTGGTTGGGTAATGAAGAGGAAACAGCGTGTCAAGAGGTTCCCTCAACTTCCCAAGAGATGCATTTTCAGAGTATGAAATTGAAAAGAAAGATGAATACATCATCACTTTACCGCACTTAAATGACTCTGAGAGTTGACTAGTCTCTGTTATTGGATGTTATTACAATAAAAAAGTACAGCACATATTGTTGAGATGATGCAGCTGTAGTGTATTTGCTACTATATGAGTAAATGTTGTTATTGGAATGGTTGGGATATTAGTGTCCATTACATAATGTAAGTGCACATTCTTAATCAAGAAAAGCTTCATGTGCAGTTGCTTTATGAAACGTAAAAAGAATAGTTAGTAGGAATAATAGAACATTTTGACATATATACACTTATTCGCTTTGACGAGAGTTAGATGAGAAGATTGATGCCATTCTCAAGTCTGTACAGTAAATTTGTAGCTGGAGCCAGAAGCCATTTAGCTTAGCTTAACCCAAAGACTGGAAATAGGAGGAAACAGCTAGCCTAACTCTGTCCAAAGGTAACAAAATCTTCTCAGCACCTCTAAAGCTCACTAATTAACACATCATATCTTGTATGTTTAATCCATACAAAAACTGAAGTGTAAAAATTATAATTTGTCATTTTATGTGGGTTATGTGCTGGGCAATTTCTTGGCCAAGACCATTAACTTCCTGGAATGTCTACTGGTTGCCTGACAATGCTAAGCTAAATGGCTGCTGGCTCTAGATATTTTCCAAAAAGTCAAGTTATTTCTTTAAAGTATGTTAATTACTCCACTGGGAATTGCACAGTTGTACAGTTTTTCCACTTTAATTATATAAGTTTCCACCACTTGATTTATACGTGTTACAAACACTTAGAAGATGACAGTAATTTAGATTCACATCCCATCATGCTGCCTTCACAGTGTCAGCTTGTAAGGTAATAACCTCCACATCTTGTGAAAAGGGTTTCACAGGGATGCTAGCCAATGTTGACTTCAGTGCTTCCCATAGTAGCATCAAGTTGACTGGAAGTAGATCTCTGCTCCAAATGCTCAGTCTCATCCAGCAGATGCTCAATTGGATTGAAATCTTGTGACTGGGCAGTCTATTGCAGTAAGCTGAATTTACTGTTCATGGAGCGGTTCCTGGACAATTCTGTTCATGTGGCATGGGGTATTACCCTGCTGAAAAAATCCTTCTGCAGCAGTGCTTCCATGCTGTTATGGATGCACCATGTTGGCAATAGCACTCCGCTATCCTGTGGCATTGAACCATCGCTTCTCTTTTATCAAGGGTCCAAATATGTGCCACAGGGAAAAAAGACAACACATCACCGTTCCATGGCCTGATATGTGGCATGATTGATGCATGTACTCACGTGGATTTTCCTCCATACTCTAGTCTTTTCATCAGTCTGGAACAGCAGGAACCAGGATTCATCTGTATTTCCAATCATCTAGTGGAGTGTTTTTTGTTCCTTAGTCCACTGAAACCACAGCAACCTTTTCAGCTGAAAGATGTAGAACTCTGTAAGGTCACAGACTACATTGTGTTATTGGGTTATATGATTGTGTCAGTCTATTGTTTTTATGGAAAGCCAATTTAAAAGTAGATTAATATGGTGGGTATGTTGTTTATTGACTACAGTTAATAAATTATATCCTAAACTATCCATGCAAATATAAAGACATTGTGGTTGAGGGTTTATTTGACACAAGGTAAAACTTTTACACACTTTTACAAGGGACAGCTGGCACTGGCACTATTTATGTCACAAATGCAGCTATCAAATCCACAATGAATTATATTATTCTTGCCGATGTCTTTGATTCATGTGCCAGTTGGAATTTGCTGCCAGATATCAAAATTATTGCATGAATGGTAAACCATACCACACTGGCTACAAAAATGGAGCACTGTTCACGTCGCATGGATGAATTATGGCTGCAGGTTGACAAGGATATCTATCAGCAGGATACTTGATAAGGCAGAATTGAATCTTTCAATGTGAGAAGCAGAAGGCAACAGAAACTTTACAGACCAATTCACATCTATCAATGCATTTTCTGAAAAAAATGTGTAATTGTGTCACAAAAAGAGAAATGATGAAGATTGGCAGTATAGCTCAGTGTCATCCTTTAAGGTGATTACAGCAAAAAAAATAAGGTTGATTAATGCCATGCATTCCTATGTGGCTCTTATTCTTTGTCAGAAAATATTTTTGGCTAGTCTTTTTTTTTTTTCCATTGAGCGCCTCTGCTCTTATAAGAATTCAGAGGTGCCAGTCAGCAAAGTGGCTACCAGTTGTAAGTCTTCAGGCTGGCTGACTTTATGGTCAGCATGATACCATTCAGTGCTTCTTTAAATCTTTCCACTTTAGCAGACAAAAATGGTTTATAGAAAAAAAAGTGAATTTGCTTGTAAACATTGTTGTATTGTGAATTGTAAAATGTTGTATGCAAAAATTCAACAGGTTTTTGGAGTGTAGTGTTTGTGTGTAGTTTTTAAAGAAGACACACACAAGCTGTCATCTTCTCCTTTGTACCATCAGCCTCACTTTAGACAAGCAAAAGGGTTGTGAAGGTTGAGATGTCTGATGTGATGGGATTTTAGAAACATCCAGGGACACCCTAGAGTTTATGTGTTGTGATGTATTACACATTTCCAACAAATAAGAATAAACTGCTTTCAAAGAAATGTTTTACAATTGGACTTACTGTATGTTGATCATTGCCATACTATTCAACAAAGTTCAGGGAGAGGCTCCAGGGCAAATGAAGGGCAGATATATGTGCATCATAGCTGGACTTGTCATGTTTTCCTTATGTTGATGGATGTGCTGCCACTTCTAAATTGTCCCATTATACGGGACTAAATCGCTCTACGGTTACATCATTTTCACTTTGGAAATTGAAGCTGTGTAAAGTATGCACTGCAGTGACAAGCCTACTCAGTCCAACATTCAACACGGCCACAGTATATCTGCTACTTCATGCTGCACAAATTACTTAAAAGTGTCTCTTTTCATGTCACATGTTCCTGGAATTATGCACTGTATATGGATCTGAATTTTCAAATTGTGACACTGTCAAGTATTAAATGGCATAAAAGTACATCTGTTAATGGGTTCTCTGTCAGGAATAAATGATGTGTTCATGTATGGGTGGCCTGGCAGGTACAAATGTCTATACCAACCTTTCTCAGTGGCTGTGGCCGTTGGGTCCACTATTGAATTTATAATTAACTTGTGAGGAAATGTGGGCATTTTTCTATTAAAATAGACATCTTGTCAATTACAATCCTTGCAGAGATATTCACTGAACTTCCTGTTGGAAGAAAGGTCAATAGCTGTGTGTAATGAGTAATTGACTCAAGGCAGAGAGCAGCTCAGGCTCAGACTGTGGTTCTGATCAAGTGGCAAAATGTGATTTATTTCCATATCATTTTCTCTCTCATTTTCTAACGTGTTACAGAAAATCAAGGCTGATTGAAGTGCCACTGTTGGGGCCAATTCATCACCAAAAAATGACTTTGGAAAATGGAGCTTAAATGGGCTGAATGATGAAAAGAACATGGGTTTTTGAATATGAGCAATGGCACAGGCTGGGACTAAGGACCTGCAAGACTGAATATCAGACTTAAACAATGGGATCTTGTTTGTGGTCCACTGATGATGGCGCACAGAGCTAACAAGCAAACAAGAGTGAATAGTATTCAAAAGGTTGACATATTGTGGAAGGAATTTATAAGCCAAGCTAAATGACACAAACATTTTGTTTCCTTCTTTATTTCTACAAAGACATGGCTAAATTAAATAGGAAATACTGAGAAAACATGTATGTAAATACTCAGATTCCCTTCAAAGTTCTATATTCACTTCCACACTATACCTGATGCAATAAGACATTCCAAAATAAAATATTATTTTCTTATTATGTGCACTCTTTTGCAAGTCAAATATTAATAGTGGAGCATTGTTTCTTGTGTCCCAGTAAACCAAATATCTCCTTGTGTATATCAGAAAGTTAATGTAAACTTCCAGAGCAGCATCCAAATTCAAAGGAACACGACATGTGAATTTATGACTGAGTTTATAAGCTGAAGTATGGTTTAGATTTGGCTTCTATTTAGTTTATATTCGGGAAAGTAAAACATAAAAAAGGACGGCAGATATCTGAAAAAGAAAAATAATTCATAAGAGGGCACAGAAATAAATAATGTGGTGAGATTGTTTTTTGGAAACTTAGTGTTCGGCTGCTAGTCAAGCTGATTGAATATTTATAGAAGTGTATGACTAATGACAGAGACAATGCAGTACACACAAAGAGTTTGATGATGGCTTTTGGGTATATGAGGCATAAGAGAATTGTGTTTGTAGGGGATACATGCGCACACAATCACACAGCCAAACATACACAAACGTATGCACATTAAACACACACCTTACTGACAGTAACAGTCTTTTATGGGTTTTAAACTTGATTACAAGGATATAAATTAACCTGTCCAAAACAAAATTATTACTTAGTGAAAAGTTTCAAACTTCCATAAGTGTAAGATGTTGCCTCGAGGCAAGATCATTCACTTTGGCCACAAGTCCCCCAGATAACATGAAAAGAGTGAGGGGAACATTCAGGTCCATGCATTTCTAGAGGAAAATGAAAGATTTGGCAGTTTTTCATCAACAGGCCGAATAGTTCCCATGATGCCGAGCAATATCACACAGACATCACAAAGTCACACACTGCGACCTTAGCTTAGATGTTCCGCTCCCCGCCAACGGCAAGATATGTAAACATATTTGGCAGTGTTAATCTTGACAACTGTTTAACATGGATGTATTAGGTCTGATGTTGAGCCTACTGTTGAAAACTCCATGTATAATTCTCTGTGAAGTGCAAAAGCTAAAACTCTAAATGCTTCTGACAGATCCCAGCAGGTAAAAGTTTGGAGAGCTTTGGGATATGGATTTTAGCTGCTTTATTGAAGGTGGTGAAACATTTCCAGACTGTATCATAACGCACATATTTCCACTTCCATCAAAGTCTTCCTCATACAGAACCAGCCCAATTCTCTGATATTCTAAAATCATCATTAATGAAATACATGATCCCAAGCTTTTCATCAATGGAGACCAGCCCTCTTCATTATGAAGACTCTGATGAAAGTTTCATGAGTTGTGGATTTTGAATTTAATATAGATTTAACACGCTTATGACTTATCATGTAATCCATGATATACTAGCAAAATATTAATAATGGTAACATCAATCAAATGTCACCTACAGTGATTTGAAAGATTCTATGCAATACTGTGCTAGAAAATGTGACCTTAACAACATTTCTCTATTACACTCTAGCAATAAGAAAAGTTATGGTTATAAATTTATAAAATATAAAATTTCATCAGGACCTACATGTATCACTTGTGACTCATATCATCTGCTGCTCAGATCTCATAGTTGGGTTTTAGTGGCAGGTGTTCAACAAGAATGGCCATTCTAACCCATAGTACCACATCAGAAGCTGAATTTCAATGGATTTTTGAGGTGTGGGAGTATTGAAATTGAGAAAATGTGAGTGTGTGTAGGATGGGAGGGTCATCTATGGGTGCCTTAGGGGTCCAGGTCTTCCACTTTCAGAGGGATACGAGATCTGAGGGGCATAAGATATAATTTTGATTATTTTTAAACCATTTTGATGAGATTGATTCTTAGAAGCCATTGTCATTGTCATGTCTATCAACACATAGTGTCGTTGTACCTTACTGATATTTTCACAGAAAATTACATTTTGCTTTAGATCTTACCTGTCAAAAAATATAAAATAGAGAACCTAAAGCCCTCCTGTACTTTGAACTATAGGGTCGCTGGGTCACACACAGGCAGGAGTTCAGCACAGAGACATTCCTATCCTCAAATGGATTTGATGAAAAGCAAGTGAATAGAAAAATGAAATCTCAAAGTCAATCAAAAATAGAGTGAGGAGGGATAGAGAATACATTACTTTTGTAGCGGACTGTCTGACTGTCCACTTAACTTTTTGAATGAGAGGTGTTTTCTTCCAGCTGCTGTTAATTTGTAATGTCAGTCAGCAGCCTCACAATCCTCCTCACAGATTTAACACTTGTCAGCAGCAAATGTCACCACAGTCTGGCTGACCTGAGATGTCAAAGCACTGCCTTCCCCAAGGACTTTAAAATGCCATCACATGATCAAATGGACTGAACCTAACATGAACAAGTGGTGGAATTTTTATAAATGATCATACCTGAAAGACTTTTTGTATAAGGCTTTCTCTCACGTGAAAGAATATACCACGGAAACAGGATAACACCAACACTATATATAAACTCACTAAAAGCAACCAGCAGTTAGAAAACATGAAAATCACTTCAGCGAGGATCCTTCCTCTACTATAGCAGACTATTTCAAAATAGCTTTTCATGGTGTGTAATGCTGCTCTGCGAGTGACTCTGATCACTTAAATGACTTTAAAATCAATACATTTGTGTGCACTAAGAGCTCAAAAGGCAGATACGCCTGCACTCTCTCTCTCGAACATGCAAATACACTTTGAGTCCCTTACACGTGCAAGGTGCAAGGTGATTTTTCATGGACTTCTTGCTCTTTGCTGCCACTGGTTTCTGCTCTGTGATTCAATGGAAATACTAAATGACCCTAATGATGGTACACAAGAATGTAGAGGTAGGTGTTTGACATTCCTCCAGAAGCGCCCGTCTCCTCTGCAGAGCCATCAACGCTGTATCAGTAAAGCCTCATTAGAGCCGGAATCCGACTGTAGAAAGGGAATTTTTGCAACATTAACTTTAACATTGCCAATCCAGTAAATAATATTCTAGTTATGGCCCTCATCACCTGCTAGAAAGAGTGAGAGAGAGAGAGAGAGATAGAGAGAGAGAGAGAGTGAGAGACAGAGAGAGAGAGAGAGAGAGAGAGAGAGAGGCAGGGGTGGGTTACTGAAAATGGAACTCATGTATGTGTTTTGCTCAAAGCTTGTTTTTTTGGTGAATTGAGAGGCAATTTAAGAGAAGTGTACATGAAAGTACAATGATACTGAGATTGCCTTTTAGGTTGAATTGCAACATTTTTGTCTGTTAGAGAAAATTGTGATGTATCGAGGGTCTGTGCCCTAAAATACTGTATGTGATTGCAATTGAATGAATCATTCCGGCAATCTTTTTTTTTTTTGGAACTCTGTCTTATATCAAACAGTTCACTGATAATTTGTAATGCTTTTTGGATAAATAAATGCTTTTCTTCTCTCTGTACCCAAGTAATAAAACACAGAAGTAATTCAGCTTGTAGTCAGTACAAGCTTTTACATGTACGGTTCTGAACACCCCTTGTCAAGCGGTCGGCCTTTCTTTGGAGAAATACACCATCACATGGAAACCATTGTATTCTGCATTCATGAATGCAGCAATAGCAAGTTGTTAAGAAAGAAGAACAGCTATTGAAGGACAATATTTGAGCCAAAATTAATGTGAACACCTATATTGCCTTTTACAGCAACTGAGCATCAATGCATATGTGCCTCTTAGCTGTAGTGAATGTAACATTAGTATTGTTATTAGGGCTTAGTCTAAGTTGCAGCGGTAATATTGTAAATGCAGTGTTAATGTCTAAGGAGCTGTTGTCTGAATGTAAAGATTTTAACTAGCATTTGCATCTTGCAATTATTGAAAGTTACTCACAGAAATGTGGTAATAATGTAACTAAATAGTTATCTTATTAAATAAAACATTTGCAATTTTTCTCTCTCTGATGGGCACCAGCTGTCATTCTGATATATCTAGTGTTAGTACAACAGCCCATGCTTGTTTGTTTGGGGGTGATGAAGCTGGTCAGTCCAGCAACATCAAAGTAGCAACATCAAAGTGTTTTACTCTGTACTTCCCAAAGGTCACCTGAAAGTACAGTGTGACCTCCATAATATTTCAAATCCTTATATTTCAAGACTCAATATGAAAATATTTTTCACAGATTACCACTATGAGGTATGTCACTAGACAACACATATCTAAATTACTGTAGATACATGTGCAATTACTTTGCCGTTTTAACACATGATTGGAAAATGAATGCCATCCACATGATGTTTTTATCCAACGTAATCAAACCACTGTTGTGGTTTTGGGGTTTAGTTGCATCATTTTCTGTTTTATTTTGTAAGTGTTCTGCCACATGTGTCTTGTGTAGTTTTACTTCCCGTTTGCTTTTCCAGTTTAGATTGTTTCGTATTTGGACTTTCTGCGTGGTATTTGGATGTGTTCGCCTGATTTGGACTGCCTTTTGGTTTTGATATCTGTCTGCCTCACCACCACGTAAGCCTCTTGTTCTCCAATAAATCACTGAACTTTACCAGCTCTGCCTCTGTGCCTGCGTAGGGGCCCAACCCCTTGTATCCCCAGTGTTCCCTGCTTGACAACCCACGATAACCAGTCAGTCAAGGTTAGGCAAAGTTTAGGGTCATTGACAAACAAGAAAAATGTCAATGCTGACTAGTATGAAACAAAGCCAGGACGCAGGTGTCGAAGGCAAATACATATACGCCAACATCAGCGTCTGCGCCTTTCAGCAGCACTATGACCTTCACGCTGTTACTTGCATTCACACGAAAACTAATCAAGTTGGCAAAAGGCACCAAAAATGTAATTGCCTGTGCAAAATAATTGCATATGAATGTAATTATTAGGAGTAAAACATCTCCTGTACAAGATGTTGTGGATGTTGACAGGGCCTGGACATATTGATGTCACTTGATATCAATAAGTCATACAGAGTGATGTGTGATTTGACAGATCTGGGTGTCCAGTGGCCCACCATGCTTTCACAAGACCTTAAATACCACTGTACTACAGCTGCTGTTGCTGCTGCTATTACTAGTTACAATAACAATAATAATAACAAATCAGCACAGCAGTTCATGTATTTGACTCAAAAAGCTGACTTTACCGTAAGTGTATCATAGGGACAAGGTCAATGGAATTTCTAATGAGTTTTTAATTTCAGCAGTCAACAAATTCTCAATATACATGCTGTGCTCTTATTTTATTCTTGTCTGAATCAATATTGTAGAGAGGGAATTATAGATATTATTTCAAGACATCCTGCAACCAGACAGCAAATCCATGGGTCAGTTGTCAAAATACAGTAGGCTAAGGAATTACTTCCTGGGACAAAATACAGGGCAGACTACTGTCTGTAGTGAGCATGCCTGGACCTAAAAGCTTAAAATAGAGCCAGAAGTTATTTATCTTCCAAAAGGTGCCCTCTTGTCCCTTCTTCTCTGTTTGTCTCTCCCTCTTTTTCCCTTTCTATCTATCCTTCGATCTATGTGCTGAGTTGGCTAAAGTGGAGTTAACGAGGATAAGTGGACCACACATGGGCGAAATAGTTCAATAAAGAAAGCTAGAGCAGATGTTAATGATTATGGATTTACAAGGATGGGGTAGAATACATAATCACTCCTCACCTGGATCTACAGCTTCACTGTGTACCATTACTTTCACTGAGAAAGTTAGAAAAAGGAGGAAAAAACAAGTTAATTCACTGTTTATTTTCAGAAAACAGACTTGCAGAATATCATCAAACAGTTTAAGAGTTTAGAGTTTCTCTTATGTTGAGCTTCATAGCATCTTCTGTTGTGCTATAAGAAAATGGTCCAAACAATCCACAAACTTTCATCACTTTATATTTGGTGAAATTTTTTTTTATCCAATCTCAGTGCCAACACATTATAGAATACTATCAGTTCCACTACCTTGCCTCATATTAATTTTTCCCCTGGTTGGTTTTATATCCTTTCTCTCACCCCTAACTCTTAACTCTCCCACATTAAGGCTGCATACCAATCATTCCAGTTTTAATACCCCACTAAGATTAGCAGGTACAATATTATGGAAGACATCCACAGTACTGTAGTACAATGGCCAGGAAAATAGCCAAAGTTGCATATAGTAGTATATAATAAGGAAAATGATTGTACCTTAGATTAAACCTTATTACTTGAAGAATTGTGTAATTGTGCAACCTTAGACTACAGTTCTGTGTGCCTTAAGGGTCATTAAAGGCAAAATATGCAGATAAAAAAATCATGAATAATGGAACTGTATATTGGATGCCACACAGCAAAGTTTATACTTAAAGGGGTGGGGCATAAGAATCGGAGAGGTCCAACCTTTCTGCAGTTGAGCTACTCATTAAGTAACAAAACAGGTCATTGATTTTACAGCTTTGTCCAGGGATTTTATGGGACATAAGTGACTCTCATAAGATTTCACTATGCATCATTAAATCAGAGATGTAGATGATCCCCCAAACATTTTCCCCTCTGTAATGACAATGAGCTCAAGTTCTTAACATTGCCCCCAAAGAGGTGCAGGGTATACATAGAGCTGAAAGGACTACTCAAGGTAAGTTTGGTGTTTTCTCTTCCTGAGCACACCATCTTACCGGTGTATCATTACTGGAATAAAGCTATATTTTTTAATAAATACCTCAATGGTTGTATTATAATAATTGTTTCTTTTTCATTTTTTGTTGTTTCTGTTTCATTGTCAACTAAATGTGGTAATTCAGCTATAGCTAGTCCAGTGACGAATGAGACACATGTGCTACCCCCCTTTTTAAAATTAATTTCATAATACATGAAAAGGCTTTTAAAGCCTCACATAACTTAATGGATGACCTTCTTATGAGACAGTTGCAGTGAAGTGCAAAATTGTTGCTTGATCCCTAAGAGTGCTGGTAGACATGCAAATGGTGCCATCTGTCCACTTTGGAATTAATATCCTATTATGGGAACAAAATTAAGCTTCACAATATTGATGAGGTGTTCTGTTTGATGATTTCAGCTTTTTTTTGGCTCTCATTTATGTGAAAATAGTATTTAAACATTTAACTTTATTTTAAATACAAATTCTTCAATGCAATTAAATAAACTGTAATTGCCCATTTTTTCTTTTGCAGCTTTGTAGTACTGTGATTATTGAATACAGCTAAAGACGTACTGTATGTTATCCAGTTGACAGAGGTGTTGGTAATGTTGGTGAAACCATTGCAAGTCTCACGACTGAGGTGGAAAATCTGTAAAGTTGTCCTTTTCTCAAGGACAACCACTAATACTGTACATTTGATGTAAGTGAAGTTCATTTTGCTCTCCCTGCAAAAGTACATTTAAAACAGATCTGAATTCAAATGCTTTGTTTAATTTGTTTTGCTCCTCTCTCTCATTGATTTTTAGACCATCAAGTGATACTTCTGAAACTGGGGCAGATGAGGTAACTACATCACATGAGCCTTTTGTGAGGGAAATATATTAAAGTTACTGTACCAGTCCGTGCAGAGAGACAGATATGGGTTGATTGCTGGGTTGCAGATGAATAGTCTTTTTTTGCTTAGGAAGGTTCCTAACTGAGTGAAATGACCCAGAAGTATCTAAGTGGCACCAATGCTAAGAGCTGTTCAAATTATCTAAATGCTAAGGAAAGGTGCTTCAGTGCTTCCTTTCATATCTCCTTTAGCATAGGATACACTGGACCATCCTTTACTAAATGAAAGGAGATAATGCCTTCCCACAATTCCTTGCGGCGGCAAAATTTAAAGCGACGCACCATTCAGCCGTTCATGTAAAGCAGACTCACAGCAGAGAGAGAGAGAGAGCATGTGAATAAGGACAGAAGTGTTGACGTGATATAAAAACCTTCTTTGATCATGAAGCCTAATGTTACTCTTCTGTGGATTATCAAGACACTGTCTCTCCCTCTTCATCTCCCTGCAGTTCTCATGCATTAGTTCTGTGTTGTTGACTGTGTAGTTGCTGTAGCTGCTTTGACATACAGGTGTTCATGTTTGCTGTCTGCTGTAGTGTAAAATGTTCTCAGACTGTTGTAAATTGTTGTTAAACTATTAGATACAAGTTATCCTGGCCACTTATTTTTTTTTTATTTATATGTCAACTGTAATGTCATTATATAGACTGACTTCTCTCAGCACCCCCAACTGTGACTGATTCCAGCTCCCTGCCTGTATTCTTTTTTTAACATTATATTTCCATTCAAACCTTGTTAATGAAATAATATTTTTCCCCAGGTTGTCCACATTTATATTGCCTGCATGAAACAACAGGGTATAACGCAAAGGGTGAAATAAGATGCGCTTTTTGTAGTCCATCTTCAGAACACTATACTTTCACCATGGCAGACCCATGTCAATAACGTCCGCCATCGCATAATTACATTGCCTAGTGTTAGTGCAGTCAAATTCTCTTAGCACCGCGGTTGTCTTTTCCTAAGTCTGTATGAATTCTCCTTCACATCTTTCCTTGACCTTCTGACGTTTTCCATTAAGGTCAAGGAAAAGTGTTTAGGAAAAGACACAGAAGAGACTTTTTGACCACAGCCCTGGAGTTGTTAAAGGACATTTACAGTAATGAGGTGAAACATTGCATGAAAGCCACACTGAAGGCAAAGAAACAAGCGAGACACCTCGACCCCTGTGATCTCTACGCTTGCTGACAGTGGAAACTTGGAAATCTCTTTCAAGGTTACTTTATTTTCTGTCATCTTTCCACTTGTTCTGAAGGAAAGATGCAGAAGGTTCAGAGTGTCATTCCAGTCCCACTACCATTTTGCATGCCAAATATGCACACAATATGTGAAATATTCAGACATATGGTGTAAAATGAGTAATATGCAAACAGATACATTTAATTTAATTTGCGAAATTTAATTTATCAGAAGCAAATGTTTGGACTCTAAATGTCACAAGGTATCCCTAGTAAAGAATTGGATTGGTATTTTAAGCCACGGTTGTGTAAAATCTTATGAATTTTTATTTTATGTACTGTTACCTTAACTGGATTATGAATGAAGGCAAGCACCAGAGTTCCCTTTAAGGTTCCCTGTACAGTTTTTGACCACTATTGGTGCTATAGAGGACTGTTTTCATGAGCAATGTTTTGGGCTCAACCACAAGGATGCATATGCGTGTGCATGAGCATGAGAATGATGTGATACACTTCTGCAGACCTAAGAGGGCCATAAAAGCTGATGGTTGATGATTTTAACCCTTCCCTGTCATGCTTGAATTTCTACAAGTGGATATAATTGGAATAAAAGCCATACAATAGTAACATTTTGCAAATATGTTTAATAGTATAGTTTTGCCAGATAGGTTGATATTCAAGATAACCAAGGTGGCCCTACGTTCCACCAAAACATATTTTGGTGCTAAATAGCTAAAAATTAACATAATTCTTTGGGATTGGTTGATGTACAGCACAACAGCCTAGAGTTGGTTTATTCTATGTTATGCCTGGTGTTTAGTATATAAGCACAATTTATTTTTTTGTAAGAACTGGGACTGAGAGTGGGTGGATCTCTGTATGTTCTCTTGACATGCATACTTAATTTCCTACAGAGATGCCAAAGGAATTTAAGAATTTAAAAGAACAAATGGCACCCCAATTACCCAACTGGGCTGCTGTGATGATTAGAACTTTTGCACAATAAGTCAATTTTTGCGGTTTGTGATGGACATAAAATATGCAGATCTATTGTAAAATTTCACAGAATTGGTTTTAAATGGCCAAAATGTCTCACGGGTAAGACCCTTACAATCCCCTTCTAGGGCTTTGCACTCTTTGACCTCATTAAAATTTTGCTTCAGCCTTGCTGACACACAGGGGGGTGGGTGACACAGGCAGACATGAAAATGGATATGAAAACACGATCAAGCAAGCAACGTAGAATTATCTTTGCAGCAGCCGGGATAAAATTGCATCTCTAAATAGGCTGTGTATGTGATGAACTCTTTGCCCAGATACTGAGTGTGACCCAGAGGGAACATAAACGAGATGGGGAAATATTGTTTGGCTTTCTATGCTTGACAACTACAATAAGGGTAACAAGCGAACTAAAAGTAAAGAATGCAGTAGAGAAGTCATTTTGGCCTGATACATATACTTGATTGTTTGCATTTATCAAGACTACAGTCTATGGAAATTTTATAAACAGACAACACTGTAATAAAAATATAGCATTGAATGTGTATTTTTATTTTAACACATATATAACTGTTCAGATCCATAAAAAAAAATTTGTCTGTCAAATATGAATGGATAAACACATTTAAATTTTGTTTTTTATTTCTGGCCATGTTAACTTCCCAAATTACTGCCTTTGTTGTTGTTGAGCTAGACAGGACAGTACATGCATCTAAAGCCTTTATTCTAATAAAAACCCTTGGTTATCCACTTGTGGTCTATTCATTATTTCCCTGCTTTTGTCAATTATTTTGATTTGAGCCAGTGCTTGATGAGGTGCTCTCTTTTGTCCAAAGGGATTACATGTCTGCCTGGTGTTGCCAGTGGCTACACTGGTGTGGTGGGAGTGGCAGCGCAGTTTTTCACTGTATCTGGGAGATAGCATCTAAATGTTTGTCAGATCCATTGCCCACTGTTTAGGGCTGCCATTACTTTTATTCTGTCAGGACTGTCACTTCAGATGGGGAACTGCATCAGCTCACTGTTGTCCCCTGAAGCAGAATGAGTACAGGAGGCTGTGTTCTACTCAGAGATACAGCTTTGCACTTCTGAAGCAGCCAGGCCTTCAGCTAGGGACTCTGGATAATGTATCTCAGAGCTGGATGTGTTTAGAATTATGGATTCTACGTGACAGTAAAAGATTTATGATTTGTGACCTCAAATGCCTAAGAGTGATGGCTTTTCGACTTTACTGGACAGAACGCAGTGGAGTATTACAGAAAAAAAACCCCACTTTCCTTGTTTCAAATTGATGTAAATGATATTCGTTATTTGTAAGACTTATGATGTTTCTCTACATATTGTAGAGTAACAAGTGTACTCAATTTAGCCTGTTGGTATGCCAATGCTTGCCTCTTCCTTAACTGGACTTGAGAGTTCAAGTTATGCAATTATATTTGTTTTTCAGGCTGTCAGACATCATTGTGTTATGTATGTATGTATGTATGTATGTATGTATGTATGTATGTATGTATGTATGTATGCTTTCTTTCTTAGTTCAGATCTTAACTGAATGTGAAAAACATGTCATGGAGGTTGATCAATGACTAATGTCCTCCCACACGGATGGTAATCAGATGCTGCTTCCTCACAAAATGCAGACAGGTGCCAGGCAACAGATGATACAATAAATCTAACAGCTAAGTCAAATAACTTTACATATTTACCTTTTTCACATATTCTCCCTTCCAGTCAACTGTCTTGATTTAATTCTTGACTTGCTAGATCCTATAGCTAATGCAACATGGTTCTGAATTAGCACTTAATAATAATAATAATAAAACTTTATTTATAGAGCACTTATCAAAACAAAGTACAAAGTGTTTCACAACAAGAAAAATAAAATAACACAGTGAATGACGAAATATAAAGAAATAAAACACATGAAATACAGAAAAGCAATAAAATAAATAGTAAAATAAACAGCCAGTTCAGGTAAAATCAGGATATGCTTTCAGATAAAAATGTGTTTTGAGACGAGATTTAAACGAAGACACTGACTCAGACAATCTAATTTCTTCGGGCAAGTTGTTCCAGAGCCTCGGGGCCCTGATAGCAAAAGCTCTGTCCCCTTAGTTTTCATCCTGGACTCAGGAACAGACAGGAGACCCCTGCCCGAAGATCTCAAACTACGTGAAGGTTCATAAGGGATTACAAGGTCTAAAATATAATCTGGGGCCAGGCCATGAAGAGCCTTAAAAGTAATCAACAAGATCTTAAAATCAATCCTAAAACCAACAGGGAGCCAGTGTAAAGAGGCTAAAACAGGTGTTATGTGGTCATACTTCTTGGTCCTGGTTAACAGCCTAGCAGCTGAGTTTTGTACAGTCTGCAGTCGTGTCAGAGCTTTTGATTAAGACAAGTAAACAGGCTGTTACAATAATCAAGGCGTGAGGAGATAAAAGCATGCACAACAGTTTCTGCATCACTAAGATTTAAAATAGATCGTATTTTTGCAATGTTTCTGAGGTGATAGAAACATGATTGGACAAGCTTAGTGATATGTTGCTCAAAACATAAATTGCTATCAAACAGGACACCAAGATTTCGTGCAACAGGCTTGATATGTTGTGACAGGTTACCAGTGGATGGCAGTATTTGTTTAGTGATGTGTTGGGGCCCAATAACAAGGATTTCAGTTTTATTTGAGTTGAGCTGAAGAAAATTTATCGACATCCAATTTTTATGTCAGACAGGCAGTCCTGCAGAGAACTCAGCATACTAAGGTCAGTGGGCTTGACAGGGAGGTACAACTGTGTGTCATCCGCATAACAATGAAAAGAAATACCATGTCTGCGGATTACATCACCCAAGGGAAGCATGTATAAGGAGAACAATATTGGTCCCAGAATTGAACCTTGAGGCACACCATACTTGATATGGGAAAAGGATGACTTGAAGTTATTAATGCTAACACAGAATTTCCTATTGGACAGATAAGATGCGAACCAGTCTAGTGCAGTTCCAGATATGCCCACCCAGTGCCTCAGTCTGTCTAAAAGAATGCCATGATCAATTGTATCAAAGGCAGCACTTATGTCCAACAGCACAAGAATTGAACACATGCCTGCGTCTGCATTCATTAAAAGGTCATTAGTGACTTTGAGAAGGGCTGTCTCAGTGCTGTGGTGTTGACGAAAGCCAGATTGGAACTTTTCAAAGGTATTATTGTTTTCCACAGCAGCAAGGAGCTGCTTAGATACAAGTTCTTCGAGAATCTTCGAAATAAAAGGCAATTTGGATATTGGGCGGTAGTTATCCAGGAGGGTGGGATCAAGCCCAGGTTTTTTTAAGACTGGTTGGACACAAGCTGTTTTAAAGAAATCAGGGACGCAGCCAGTAGACAGCGAGCTGTTAAAAATAATTTGTAAAAGGGGCGCAATACAATCCATAACTTCCAATAGAAACCTAGTTGGGATTTTGTCCAGAGGGCTGGAGGATACTCTCATAAGAGACATGATGTCTGCGAGTTCGGGCAGAGTAACAGCAGAAAAATTGCTCAAAGAATCCCTGAGCGGGTGATCCACATCTAAAAAGGCAGGATTGGGGGTGATATCAGATCTTATTAACTCCACCTTACCAGCAAAGTGCAAAAGAAACTTTTCACAATCAGCATCACACTCAGCAGGGACACAAGGAGAGGCAGGGTTAACTAACTGATCCACAGTCTTAGGTAGTTAAAATAATCAACCAAATCGTTGGTGTTGGAGGAATCGGGAAACACACTGCCCGGAGGATTGAACCGTGTACAGAATTTTAAGGCACTATGCTCATTAAGGACGCGTGTGTACTTAGAGCGGGATAAGACAGAACTGGCAGCCTCTAATTCACAATTGAAAACAATGCATAGGTGATCAGATACAAACATGTCCCTGGTTTCCACAGATGGGGTTTTCAGGCCCAAAGTAAAGACTAGGTCTAAGGTGTGGCCACGGGAATGAGTTTGGCCAAACACATGTTGTTGTAAGTTGAAAGAGTTAGTGATATTTAAAAATCAGCAGCAAGGGCATTAGAGGAGTCATCAACGTGAATATTAAAGTCACCACAAAGAACAATTCTATCATAATTTAACACAAGACTGGATAAAAACTCAGGAGTTCCAACAAGAAGGAGCCAGCTGGTTTAGGGGGGCGATATATAATAGCAAATATGACTGGGAGGGGGCCACCAAGTTTAAACATGAGCACTTCAAAGGAGGAAAAATCATTGCAAGCTATGAGGTCACACTTAAAATGCTTCCTATAGACAGTAACAAGGCCCCCACCTCGACCACAGACCCTAGGGCAACTAAAGCAGTCATAATCAGGAGGGCACAATTCAGCCAGCTGACTGTGATCACCAGGATGTAGCCAGGATTCAGTTAAAAACATAAAGTCTAACTCAGTGGAAGAGATAAAATCATTTAAAATAAACGTTTTGTTAGAGAGGGATCTTACATTCAGAAGAGCCATCTTAAAAAGTCTGTGCTGGTTCAGATTTGATGTTGAGACTGGAGGTCGGGTTCTGGCCCGGATCTTTATTAAGTTATTATTGTCGCTGTGTCGGCTGTGTCTGTTTCGCACTAAGGACCTGTCCGAAATTACCACAGAAATGTTAAAGGTGGCACTAGAGGCAGCCGGGCTCCAGATAGCAGCACTATGATCAGTCCACAAGGGGGCGGTAGTGACAGCAGTGGCTGTTTATTGTGGGCAGAGTAGAGGAAGAAGAAGAGCGAGGGGAAACAGGTGATGTAAATAGTCAACTACGTGAGGAGGACAGCACAGCGTGCTGCAGGTTAGCCGCCAACATGCGACTACCTGACTTGTTTGGGTGAAGACCATCTCGTGCAAACAAGGAAGAGCGATCCCAGAATAAGTTAAAGTTGTGAATAAAACCAACGTCATGGGTGCTGCAGACAGACTGGAGCCAGGTATGAAGGCTGAGGATCCTGCTAAAACGGCCAATTCCCCGACCCAGTGTAGGAATTGGACCCGAAATGAAAGCATGCTTTCCGGTGCTGTTGAGCAGGTCAAAGAGGCGGATGAAGTCTGCTTTCGTCAGCTCCGATTGCTGACGGGCGGTGTCATTTGTGCCGACATGGACTATGATTTTCGTGATAGTCATCGGGAGTGCAGCCAGAAGTCCGGGAGCTTTTCGAGGATGTCGGGGTCGTTGCTCGGGAAAGCAGCGTGTGAGCGCATTAGCGGCGGATATTCCTCACTATGGAGTCTCCAACGATCAGCGTGGTTGGGGGGATGAGAGGAGGCAGAGTCGATGATCGTGGAGCCCGCCGAGTCCCATCAGCCGTCCCTGGGATAGTTGTGGCCGGGGACTGCTGCGGCAAGGGGCGGCGTCCTCCTCAGCAGAGGTGTTCGCTGCCGTCTCAGGACCAATGAGACCCCAGAGCTTCTCCTGATCAAGGCCTCTTTCAGTAACTTGCGGCGAGAGGAGGAGGAAGACTTGGCTGCTGGAAGATGGGGCGTCCCTCCAGTGGAGGAAAGTCCTGCGTGTCCAGGATGTCAAACCTGTTGGCCAGCGGGAGGTCCCGATGTGAAGGTGGAGGAGTTGGGCGCTTTGCACCATGTCTGTCCTTACAGGCTACGGTCCAGTGCTCCGGTTGGCGTGGAGTCGAACTCACCGAGCCTTCTCACCACCCCGCCGGCGAGTGACCGTGCATCCACTGGGGGCTCGGCACGGGTAGAAATGGCCATGGCTTTGTTCTTCGCACCCATGAGGAGCCACGGGTCATCAGGCTTAGCTGAAGCGGCCTCATGCTCCGGGCGCCAGTGATGATGGAGCCGAGCCACGGAAGAGTGGGATCATTGTCCAGTGCTGGGGTGGAGCAGTCCGGGAGTGAGATGGGATGGTCGCATTCCGGCTTGCGCAGCCAGAGGAGCTGAGGACCGCCAGGTGTTTTGCCTGGGCCGAGGCGACGGTGGAGAACTCCAGGATGAGCTTGTCTTTTCTCTGAGCTCGGCTTCCAGACAGGCGATACTTTTCCTCAGCTTTGAGACGGTAAGGTGACAAGATCCACACTCAGCCATCATTTAGTCCGTGAGAGTGCTTCAGAGCTTAAAGTCCACAGTAAAGTCCATAAAAGTGCTACAAGCTTAAAATCCTTGGTAAAACCGATCGGCTAGCCTAGCCGCCGGGCTAAAAACAAACCTAGCTAAGCTAGCAGCAGTGGAGGCAGTCCGGTAAACCACGTGGAGTTGCAGCCAGCTTAAAATTACTTAAGATCCACACGTCCGATGACTGAAAACTTTTTCCAAGTTAGAACATATAGGTAAAGCGGTGGCCAGGAAAGCAGTGTGGCCTAGAAAACCTGGCTTAAAAACTCGATAAAATATCAATTTATGGTGGTTTAAGACGAAGTTTCTAGCGACGCTTCTGCCCGGTACACAAAAACGCCGACACCGACTTGTCTTTTGTTTATACATTCTGAACTGAATTGTTAAATACTTTAGATGAGATAATTTAAAGAAAATAGTAATATAAGCATGATCCAACAGTATTGTACTGTTCAAATTGAAAAAACTGCAGTCTTTGCTGACACGTTGTAAGTTGCTATGTTGTTTAGGTATGTAGGTTGTATAAAACCTATAGACATGAAATGATGGTACACATAGATTTTAATTAAATTTTTGGGTGCTTTTGTAAAATTAACAAAGTACAAAAACAGGTTCTAGTCAATGAAATAGCAAATCGAACTGACACTGGTGCTTGGTATCTGGAGTGAGATGTTTTCCAGTTCTGGCAGCTCTCTGAACAGTGAAAATTCAGGCTACATGATAGCACGACATCGCTCTGAGTTTTTAATTCATTCAATGATGTCAATTATTTGGTGATTTTTTTCCCCTCTCATTTCATGAATCATATGAAGGCTTTTTAATTTTTTTTTATTCATTCTTCATGAAAAAACCCCACTTAGATAAGGAATTGAAAAACTGAGTGAATAATAAGAATCATGTCATCAACAGGCATATTTCATGTATGTAATAGGCTATTATGCATTTTAGGAAATTATTAACTTTTGATCATCCATCCAATCTACCAGCCACTCACTTCTATTTAATACAAATTAATCCAGAAAACCTCTCATGGAGATCCACAATCATTTTTATTTGATTTTTGTTTAAAGTTGTAGATCTGTAAAACTATGAATCATAATCCTTGTCATGACATGCATGTTCACTGTTTTTCAGGCTGACTATGTGACTGCAACAGCTAATTAATGTAATGCTGTTCAGAGTTTGTGACCAACAAGTGAAGGCACCAAATGTATCAACTTAATCCACTCTTTCAACTTTGTTGCCATACAACGATCATTTCACTTTGACAAAAATCAAACCAGACACGATGTTCACTTAATTGGCTGTGTGGCATGGTTGCTCAGTGAAGCAACTTTTTACTAAACCTGAGTGATGATGCAGCCTCATAGAAGCATGAGTGCATAAAAAACAACATATGATTTCTGAAACTTCTCTTTATTCCAGACATTCGTTGATAAATAGACACGGTAGGTATTCAAAGATGTACACATCATGTCACTTAAAATGATGAATGGAAAGAATTTACTGGGTTTTAACTGGTGTCCAACAAGTTTTCATCAGCCTTTCAGAACATTATGCACTGAAACCCAAGTTCTATTTCACACAGGCTCACCCTCAACCGCACTGCATCATAAGATCATAAGCAAATGCCTCAACACAGACCTTTTAACAGCATAGACACTGGAAGAGGCAAAAGGGTCCCTCAGTGTCTGTGACATCACACCGCTACTACTCTAATCTACTGTTGTAATACATCTAGGCTGGTAGAGAGATACATAAAGCCTGATAGCTGCCCTCTGTAACCCACAGCTACTTCGCTGAGAGGTGAGGGAAGTCAGTGCGGCACCAAACATGCACAGATCATACAGATTATATGAACCACAGATGAGGTCATCCCTAACTGGGGTTAAATGTGTCAATGTTGTGTTGCTCTTTCAGTTGCTGGATTAAAGTTGCATGCAGGTTTGGGTTACAGCACACCTCAGGAAAAGACTCAGTAGGTGGCCAAGCCTACAGAGTGCATAGCCTGCATGAAACATACATACATATATATATATATCCATGGTGTGATTTACTGTGTATTTCTGTTCAATCAGAGCCTTGGTCACAAGCGTTGCAGCCCACATCTCCACTGGTCTTGTATTGTGGTGAAATGAGAGATTTATTTCAGTGAGGACTGCCAACAGCAAATGAGAGCCCAGATTAGAATGAAGTGACCCAGAAATGTTAAGTCACAATTCTAATTACTGATTACATTAAAAGGGAGAACAATTTGAAACTCCTTTCCAAAAACTAATAAACTACTAGTTTAACTGCTGCACCATTACCTTCATTCCTCTGTTTGCTTCCCTGTGTTTCTACTTAAAAGTGCCCATTTGACTGGTCTCTTCCGCCAAAACTTTGCCCAAATTCCCTTTTTTCATTCAGTTTGAAGTGCATACTAATATATGGTTATTCACAAGGAATCATGCGCATTCCTGCTAGATCAACAGTCACAGCAGGATCATCAGTGACAGGTACAGACAGCAAAAATATCTCATTTTCTGGTGCGAGCATATTTAAGACAAAAACAAATCTCACAGTGATTCTCTGTGAAATCTATCATTGTGTGTGATGCAGTGCATTTCAAAACTGGTTAAGGTTTATAAGTCTTGTCGTATACCTCTAGTCTTAGGTGAGTCATATGAGGCTGAAATGCAGATTATCTCTGTGGGGACAGAAGACACGCAGTACGCATGTGCACAACAAGGCAGTAGAAGGTTCTCTCTGTGCCCTCCTTGCTCCACTGAGCTGAGTCCAATTTGCCCTTCTTTGAATATTTGCTGTGGGAATGCTGCTAGTGGTCTCCCATCACCTATATGGAGAGGAGAGTACACCTTTGATTGGCAGCAGAGATGCCTGTACTGCAAATGAAAAACTGTGAATCCCCATCCTTAGAACCCACCTGCTGGCACGGCTTTCCTGTTTGCCCGGTGATAATTGACAAATCCCTTTGTTAATTATCAAGGTGATGTGACACATGTACTCATAGAGATCAGTGAATCTGCATTGCAGACACATTCCCTGCTCAGCATGTCAGCAAGGTGTCCTTTTGAAGCAAGCCTCTGTCTCAGGTGATTAAAGATCCTGTCATATTACATCTTCCAGGGCCAATAATTAAAACTGAAACATAAAGCAGGGTCTAATGAACTGCAGCTTGATGATTATTTCATCAATAAATACATAGCACTCATGTCTATTTTTGTCCCTGAGTTAATGCCTTGCTTGCACTTTAGGGATATGTCAATTATTGTATGGGGCAAATAAGTCAAGAACAAGCATCTTGTACTGGAGACCTGCTACTGTGTGTGCTTGTAATCAGGTTTATTATCACATGAATTGTAATGAGTTTACTCTGGTTTAAGTAGGATGTACAGGGGGAAAATGATAACTTTATGTGTTGTTGTCTAGACAGTTGGTAAATTCACTTTCAGAGCTTAAATTTTTACCATTGAAAGTTTTATAATTTAAAGTAAGTGAATTATAAGCTTTAATTGACCCCAACCCTGGTGGTTACTTTGCTCATCTTTTATTCATCCATAAAAACATTTGAATTTGCAGTGCTCGCATCATTGTCATCCAAACTGATTCAAATATAACAGAAGCATAAGAATCATAAGCATGGTGCCATTATTAACCTTTTATTATATAACCTTGTCATTGTAGGGTTTAGTCCAAATGAACTTTAAATTAAATTCTAAGGTCAATGCAACAAAATTACTAAGTTTGCAAAATAATAGCATAGTTTTACCTTAGAGGGTTTGCTCAGCTTGTGGTACATTATAGAAATGAAAAACTTTGTGGGCTACCATTTACTTAGACAGTTTAATGCTTTGCTTGTGTGTCAAACATCAAAATGGAATTACATTCATTTGAAAGTCAATGCCACTCTTAGCAGTAATGACAATGTCAAATTGATGCCTGAGTGGCAGCCCTTCCTAGCTCCAAATATAGATTTTCATGTTTCGTTAAGTGAGAAATGCTAATTTGGCCATGGTTAAATAAATGCAATTTTGTGCTAAACATTTCATTCAGTGAGAGAGTGCATTATACACAAAACGGTTCATACCTAATAATTTTCAATCCCAGCTTCAGCATGAATGCAGTTTACCAACCACTCTATTATATTCAGCATTGTCTCTCATTCTGCATTTAAAGTTAGGCTGACATGTTTAATTCAATGGAAGTCATTACGTGATAATAAGGTGCTGGAGAGTGGACTGGTAGTCTGGTGACTCTGCTGGTGTCAGACAGAATGAGTTCCTTTCCTAATTAAGATCATTTTGTTCCCATGTTCCGTCATATTGTTCTGGAGTATTAACGCTTTTGTATAAGAAGGTCACAGCCTGCTCTACACACACTATGGCTCATATTTTAGGGCATCATCAAGCCTCAGGCACAAAGCTAAACGCCAACCTGGATGAGCGTGTCTGTTCCACTAATGATGACAAGTCACATGAATTTACATCTAAGACCTCATATCTCCATGTATTTCCTTTTAAAGGACCAGTCTGTGCAGCGCACAAACAAAAGCTTAACCAGCAACAACCACAATGGCATTAATCGCACATTTTCAGTGACAGATTCAGTGGTTGACAATATTTGTTAGCTAAGAGAAGTCTGATGCATTCATTAAATACTAGAATATGGCAAGTGTTTTATGATGATGGAAGAACAATGGCAAACATATTCTAGTTAAAGCTCTTAGGGATATCAGCAGGAATAGTGGCTTAGAAAGAGTCAGAACAATGTATTTATTCATGAGTAACTGATAACAGTATTCCATTTACACATTTTATTGTAAATTTGTAAGGGATTAATGGTAATAGAGAGGGACAAGTCGCTAATGTTTACAACATATCTGCTTGTATTCATGGTGATATATCCACCAATTCAAAACTCTGTACTCTGTTTGCGCAGCTCAAAACATAACAGAAAGGAAGCCTGTACATTCAGTTGGCTCCGGTGTGTATGCTCTACGGCTAACATGGCGGCGTGGTAAGGAGGGAAAAGATAAGGGCTGTGGTGTTTTCACACGGCTGAGGGCTGTGAGAAGGCTCAGGAGTGATATGTGGTGACAGCACAGTGCCACACTGTTGACACAGCCTGCATCTCCTGGGTACTGAGGGCTGGATCGCCCTGGGTTTGATTATTTACAGGCCTGCGTGCCTTCAAAAAATGTTCTGTGAGGACACCCTGAGAAACCCTCCTTTGCAAGGCCTTTTAATTGGATCAGAGCTATCATTTATTAATGGGACTGACTATATGCAAGTCTAGTTTTTTCATGCTCCATGATTATTAATGGCTGCTGGATCAAAAGACTGATATGACCTGTACGATACTCCATGTCAGCCTGAAAGAGGAATATATTTCCATCACCAAATTTCAGGGGGTGGAAGGGAGAATCTGCCATTCACAAGGCAGGGAAAGCTCAGGATTTTTGGAGTATGTTGACCCTGTAAGACATGCATCGTAATTTCAGTGAAATCCTGTATAATATTGACTTGCATTGACTTGCATCATACGGTGAGTTTGAATGGAGGGTTAGATGAATGTTCATCTATATTGAAGGCTCAATACAGTCAGTCTACTCCCAAAATCTTTGGAAAAGAGATTGTTTCAAAGACTGATTGGTGGAATTACTCTGAGACAATTCACTGTGAAAGACAATAGTGCCATTTACATCTGATATGCTTTTGATTGCATGTCAACAATTTCCGTCGTCAAGCCTCATAAGATGAGAGTATATATTCATTCTTGCAATTTCAGTTGATTAAATCATTTTGTCATTTGAGGTCAGATGCTGTTTTGGAGAACAAAATCGAAACAGAATTAAGAATAATAAAAAGTATGTTGAAAATGTGTTTTTAACACTAAACTCATAACTAAGCATTGGACTACACTTAATCAGACATGTATCTCCTCTACTATTCAATCTCCCCTAAACTACTAATAGCTTACTTCAGGATTCTCTGTGGTATATTCACTTATTCTCATTGATTTAGAAGTTCAAAAAGTGAGAGTGCACTTAACAAACGCTTAATGTGAGCTGAGAGAATTAACAAAATAACATGCTTTGAACATCACTTCTCTTACTGAGATTCACTAACACGTCTGTCTCACTGTGAAACAGGATATCTAGCCTTCCAATAGTATCCTGTAATCCGCATGTGTCAGTCTCGGCATTGTCGCTCAGCGCAACTAAATGAGACGTGACATTCTCTTGACTGCTTACTTCTTCAAATTAATTATTTATAACCTGGGTGGAAAAGTGTGTCAGAGTGGAATTTAATTGTCAAAGTCTCATTATGCTAAAGGGCATCTTCTTGTCACTCACTGGACTAAATTGTCTGAGCATCCTCCTCATGACTATCATCGACATGAGAATATTTCATCTTGCAAAAAAATACAAGGACAAGGTCTTGTACAACAGAAAACTAGGATTTTCTGCTGCACATATGACACAAGACGCCACAGAGCACATTATATCAAAGAAAATCAAAGAAAATAGTACCATATTCACAGTATACAGTATATACTGAGGCTGGCTATTGAACAAGCATTTTCAGTTCGGACAGAAATGCATCATTGTCAAATAGGGACCAACAAGGCGACAGCTTCCAGCCATGTGCTGTCCCTATTAGTTAAGAATGAAGAGTGCATTGAGACTGCCACTAGCCCTCTTTAGAATGCCACTGAGGATGATAACACCATATGTCAATCACTTTCATGAAAGATGCATTATGGTGACAGTCAAAACTTAAAAAGGAAAATGCAAGCACTCGCCTTTGAAAAGCAAACCCTTTTTGTAACTTGTGCTGTACCAAGGTATTACCGTCTACACTTCGCAGCGAGGATGTATCAGTATATTTTTGCACTTCTGTCCCAGAGCTAACCTTTTGTCACCAAATACAAGCCTGGCACGAACACATGTTTATATGTCCCTTACTGTTCCGTACCCCTTTTTTGTAGCAAAGCTTGAAAGATTATTTGAACCCTAAAGTTCAACATGATTGTTTGATGTGACAGATGTGAGAATAGGAGTGGGAGGACTTGACTGATGTTGAGCTCTCAGCACTGTGCTATGATTGAGACTGGAATTACAGCTGTTGTGAAGAAAGAACCCATGCCGACTTTTGACTGATGTGCTTTATGTGTACGTGTATGCACGTGCATGTGTGCCGATCTGGGCACAGGCACCACTTTATGCATGAACAGTATGTATGCAAATGTATGTGTTTGTACTTTTAATGAAAATAGTGGTAAAGCTATTGTGTTGATACAGAGTATAAAACCTGTTCTTTCAGCATATAAATGATATGTCAGATGTACAAGTATCAATGAGTAAAAACCTTTTGTGAATCCTTTTTAAAAATGCGTTACCATTACATTTCCATATTCCCACAAGGGTGCTGTGTTGAGTGACGAGTTGAAAGAATCAAGAGTACAACGTTAATACACAATGACTCGGGGTCCTCCATGTAGCAAGGCCTTAATGTGCTAATGAGTTCAAACATGCAGTTTAACACAAGACTGTCAATCAAGCCTTTGGCATTTTGGCATTTGACAGTTGAGTCATGTGTTCCTCTGAGGGATACAAGCACTTTGCCCACATTACACTTGGCTTTCTCACAGATTGCTGTGTTGAGCCCCAGAAGGAACGCTTGTTTTTTATGTTAAAATTAACAGCCATTGATGTGCGTGTTAATGTCCAATGAGGGTAATCAATTTGTTTTCAGTGGTTTTGTGTAATCTGTTTAATACCACGCTGTATCATTTATATATCCAGTCCAATTGTGTTCAGCCATTATCACCTCTATGTGAAGTAATGTGTTTCCCTGGCTCTGATCTGTAGTAATTGCCTTGACTCACACCAGCAACCAAGTTGTTAACTGATAATTTTTGATACCTTCACAAATGAAATAGGCAGAGTTTAATTTCCAAAATATATTCAACTACTGGTATTTTTAGCATCAAGACTTTAAATTAATGAAGAGATCTCTTCAAAACTTTTCACAGGGGTAAATATTTAAAATATTTTCTTGACATTTCTTTGACAATTTATGTGTAGACGTTTAAGGCTGAAGGCTTAAAAATAAGAAAATAGCAGATAATTTCCTGACTCTCTCTTGAGTACCTCCTTTGAAAATGTCTGCCAAAATTGAAGTAAAGCTGACAGAACACCAACACGTTTTCTCCCACAACACAAAGAATCCATATTTTTTAAAGGTATTTACTCAGTCTAGGAGGATATAGTATTACAGTATATTTAATAACAGACAACTGTACTAATTGCACTGTGACTTTGGAGAGTAGGTCTTTACCATATCCCATAACTTAATGTGAAAAGACCTTTGGGCCAAAACATACAATGAGATGGTCATATAACACACCAAACCTATTGGTACTCGTATCTACCATGTGCCAGGCCTTCATGTTTTGCTATTGTAAACAACACTGTGTGGAAATACAACAATGTTTGTAATATCTTATTGCTTGGTAGAATTCTATATACAGTTGCCTCATGTACTAGGCTACATTCACTCTCTATATTTACAGACTTATGGCATACAGTGGTCACATGTCTTAGCTAGGCATGTCATACATTGCTATTTTCGGGATAAGCTGGGCTGCTTAGAAATGCCATCAACACACATGTCGGTGGTTTTAAACATGTTCTAGAGCAGTTTTTATGAAAAAAAGTGAGCTTTTGTTGGGGTTTTTTTGTTTTGTTTTTTGCCTGTATGTTCATAGGACTTATAGAGATATAAGAACCATGCCGAAGGAACATTATGCGCCTTGGTAATGTAAAAATAAATCTAGTAATATTAGATAGTACAAAATGAAAGATAAGAGATAAGCATGTTTTTACCTTTGGTACTACAGTTCCCGGTATGCCTCGGGTAATGTAAACAGGAAGTATAATGTTTCTATGGAGCCAGTGATTTAGCTGTAAGTTAGCCATGAAAGTTGTGCTGCATTAGCTGCTAACAGTTCCTGTTTGGTCCGTAACCATGAATCAGGGTGTGAACTACAGGGGAGCCAGGGGGAGCTTGGCAAGACATGAAAACATGATTTGTGATTTTTATTTTTGGGGGGGGGGGGTCTCTAAAATATTGACAATATGCTGTTTTTGCCATGTATTTCTATTTTTCTGTATCTTCATCATCATGGATCATGCTTAAAAGTAGGCTATTGATGTTGAAACTTCACAAACTCAATCAAAGATAATATACTGTGCCCTGTTATTGTTACAGACAGACAGGCAGGAGACACCGATATGGAGACAGATGGGTATTAATTAGGTTACAGCCAGAAAAGACAGGTGTGCAGGTATGGAGATGGGGAAGTCTGTTGGAGGGAAGACTCGCTGGCGTGGAGATCACTGGAGAGGGAAATCGCTGGAAAGGGACGTAGGGGTTATGCAGAGTCGCATGGGGAGTCCTTGTATCAAACGAAGTCGGACAACTGGCTGAGGTGAGTGTTGACCTTTTATGCTGGCTGCTGGGTGCTGATGGGGAGTAGGAGTGTGATAGGGAGCAGGTGTGCTTGATTAACAGACGGTGGAGCCTGGCATATCCGTGACATTACCCCCTCCCCTCCACGGCCAGCTCCCGATGGCCGAAAAACCCAGCTGACGTGGTGGTCGTCCTCCTCCACGGGGAGCAGGTTGATCCGGGCGGATGGCCTGGGGGTTGGGCATGTGCAGAGCGGGGAACTTCGGGTGGACGACCCGGAGCCTGGACAGGTGTGGAGTTAGGAGCCTCGGACGGAAGACCCGGGGATTGGGCCTGGGTGTTGCGGAGGACCTCGAGCGGACGACCCAGGGGCTGAACCAGGGTGGAGCTGAGGCCCTCAGGTGGTTGACCCGGGTACTGGCCTGGTGCAGAGCTGAGGACCTGGGGCGGACTACCCGAGGGCTGGCCTTATACGAAGCTCACTGCATGAGGTCCATGACAAAGATCAAAACCATCTAGAGGCATGATGGAATGTCGGCAGCGAAGGCTGGGACCCTTTGGAGGCCTGAGGCGAAGGCGGGAACCCTCTGGAGGCTGGAGGCGAAGGCAGAGATCCTCCGGAGGTGAAGGCGGAGATCATCTGGAGGCCAGCGGCGAAGTACAGCAGGGAGTGATGTCTGCTGCAATCCAGTAGGGAGTGATGGCTGCTGCGATCCAGCAGGGAGTGATGATCGCCACCGTGCTGAAACTGGAGACGACGGAGGGGCGGCGGTACTGGCGAGCAGCTAGGCGGCGGTACAGGCGAGCAGCTGGGCGGCGGTACAGGCGAGCTTCTGGGCGGGGTTACTGGCGAGCAGCTGGGCGGCGGTGAAGGTGAGCAGGTGAGCAGCTGGGCAGCGGTGCAGGCGAGCGGCTGGACAGTGGACTGGCAGGTGGGGGTGTAGGCTGATGATTGGCAGACTGGAGTGCAATCTGGTGTCTGCATGGACCACCTCGAGCCAGAGAGGTGCCCCGGTATGGATTTGGCCCTGTGGGCTACTTGTCTAGTGCCAATGGATAGAGCCACCGAATCAAAGACGGGCGCCGGTCTGGCCCTTGGAATAGTGTAACGGGAGGTGACGGAGTGACTAAGGGAGTGCTGGTTATAGTCCGTTGGTATTGGTCCGACCCATCAGATTGCATCATTTGGGTTTAAAGATTAATAGTCTTTTTCCGAACGTATTTTCCAGACTGACCTTTGGAATAGTGGTTATGACAAACATGGCCACACCTCTGCCCAACCCTGCGGGAAGGATTTTGAACAGAGAGCAGAGGACAGAGACAGAGACAGCGATGTAACTTGGTCCCTACGTTTTTACAGAGTCCCGATCTCACAGCCTGTTATTGGCTGGAGGCTACACACCACTGCCCAAAGGTAGATGCCCAGAAACGTCCCAAACACAGCAAAATAAGAAGAAAATAAGAAAATGCAGGCATGTTCACTGCACATACAGGCAATGCCACACACTTCTAGTGGGTCATAAGTGATGATTGAGAGGGATTATTTTTGTATAAGTTTATACATTGTTTTTGTTTGGTTTTTTTTAGGAAAATCTTACTCATTCTACCTTTAAAGTTTCTTCAGCAGTAAAAGTACAATGGGGTATTATTCATAAATAGCTGTCAGTGTCTGGGTATTTCTGAGCATTATACCTCCAATTTTGTAATTACATTCAAACAAGAGAAAAGCTCACACCAAACCAAACCTTGAGAAATGCAGAACAGTGAAAACACTTTTAAAGATGCATCCACATATAAAACTCATGCAGTTTCTCTTTCATAATTCACTCATACTGTACTGACAATAAGATTCTATTCCCCTGAGTCAATTTACAACAATTGGCATTACATTATCTCTGTCATTTTCCTCAGCTGAGGTGAGAAATGAGAAGGCTTCAGAAGAAAATTGGTCAGGTGGCTAGTTATCTTGAGCCTATATGGAAACAAAGGCAAGGAGCACCACAGCACCTCAATACTTCGCCTTGTCACAAGGGTCTCAAGAAAGTGACTGAAATTTTATTTTTGGAGTCACTAACTTTTGACTTGTCAGATTCTTGCAACCTGTCATCATTTCAAATGTGTCTGTGGGCCTCCACTGCTACCTTAAAACTCTGACTCGAGTCCTGTATAATTTCCCCATCTTCCCAGCTCCCTCTGTGCTAAATTGCATTGGAAGATGGATTTTTGGCATCTGAGGCTGTCAGGTCTCAGCCATGGAAGACTTTATGCACTAGTACACCCGCTATGAAAGTGATTCTGGAGGGATGGAAGGCTTTAAGAGTGGTGAGTCAAGTACTGCCACTCCAGCAGGTCTTTGGGCATTTTTCTGTCTGTGATTGTATGTATTTAACAATAATGTCGATGTTGTAGATTTCCTTTTTTCACTCTCTAAATCTATTTCTCCTTCATTCCCTCAATCTCACTCTCTCGCAGGTGTCATAATGATGATAGGATCTGGTCCAGCAGCAATATGAAGACCATCTTCATTCCAGACTGAACTATTATCTTCATTTTCATTACAGTTATTGCAGTGTGCATATGCATTGATTGTAGAACATATTTTACATTATAACATGACCTGGGTGAATATGCTATTCTGATTGGCTGAAGGGTGTTCATGAATTTTCAAAAATGGGACCCCTAACAACAAAAGGGATCACCAGGGATAAAAATTTGACTTGTGTGCTTGAAAGAAAAATCCTGTCTGGCAAATTTAAGAATAACTGTGCTTAGAAGTAAAGATTTTCATTGTCTTCTCTGTGTCACAGTCACAGCACTGACACCACTGTGATAACAATGTGCAAATCTTAAGACGTGCTTTTTTGTCTAAAGCCTCCTCCTTCCTCCTCCTTCCTCATCCCCCTCCCTCCTCCTCCATGTTATTTGTGCAAACAAGACTCTTCCCTTCCCTGCATGTTCAAATCTTAAATATATTTCTCCCCCTCTATATCATCTGGTCAGCACACCTATACACATTTGAAAAGGGGTGAGCGAGTGCCACAGAAAGAACGAACAACCAAGAGGCGATCAAAGCAATCAAGCTGCCAATATTTGCTGACAGTTACTTGGCAATATTAGCCTACCACTGTTTGAGGGAATCTGCCTGTTGTTCATGCTAACGAAGCAGCGAGAGAACCAAGTGTTCTTTGAGAGGTCAGAGAGCTGTTACGCTTTATTGCTTTAGAGGCACATGCAATTAGGGCTGCCACTAACGACTATTTTTCTAATTGATAAATCTATCAACGATTTTACTGATTAGTCAATTAATCTAAACAATTAATTCCTCCAAAAGAATTAATTGACCAATTAATTTGAGTTCATTTAATTTTGACAAACTGTATGTCATTGTATAATGTAGCACAAAACAAAATGTAAACAAAGGTTTGCGTATTAAAGTGCAAAACTGTAGATTTACAGTGAGTCCCTGGGACCCACAAGTGGTCATTTGAGTGGGTGCAAGGGAAATATTGTGTTTTTTGACAAATTGCAGAAGTCAACTTGTTTTTAGGGATGGGTATCATTGGGATTTTATTGATACTACTATTCTTCTCGAAACTTGATATTGGTTCTTTTTCATTACTAAATAATTGCTTTTTAAAAATATATATTATTTTAAAAAAGAATAGATAAAACAGGATTAGAATTTAATATTTTAAATATAACTAACTAAATGTTTCTAGAGCAGCAGCAGTAATGTTTACAACTGAAAAGTCACTATAAACTCAATAATATCTCACTGGAAACAAATCTAAAATGTTAATAAAATAAATCATATTCCTGACATCAAAATACAGAGCGAAATTTAGAAACAATGAAAAACTCAGACATCAGTCATTATCAGTCCCTTCTGTCCTCCTCCCTCTGCTGCTGCTGTGATTCACTGCAGGTAAGAGTCTGGCTGAACGCGCTACTGGTGGTAAAGGCAACTATACTCCCCTACCTGCAGGACTTATATGAAGAGGTGCAGAACCAGAGCCTGTAGGATCATGAAAGATCCTCACCACCCCAACAATGGACTGTTCCAGCTGTTGCGGTCAGGCAAGCTCCTCCACACTGATCCCCATTAAGTTCCACATACTCACCATCTCATGCACATATAACATATAACAAGTACACATAGAACATATAGTTCTTTTGTAATTTTCATATCTTAAAAATCTAAATTTATATAATAATATTATTGTAAATATAGTAATTTATTTTGTATTGCTGTGGTTGCTTTTTGTTGATGTGACAAATAAAGTTCTTGAATCTTGAATATATGAATTGTATACAAATAAAAAAATACAATACAAATAATTTGCTGTAAGAAAGTGAAAAAGTGGCTTGCCAATATGTTGGTTGTCCAAACCAGTGAAGTTGTAGATCCGATCACCAGTAATCACACTTGAAACTGTGCATGGACTTAACAAGGACAGTTTGTAATTGTGCATATAAAATCTTTGTTTTAGTTACAGCAACATAAACATGACTGTAACAAACAGTAAAAAAAGGTGCTGGTTGGAACTAAAATGAAGCTGTGAATTTTATTTAAGACACAAACAAAAACAATAAAGCAAGACATTAACAAGCTGTCTACATGACATTATATTCAATTAATGTTTGACACCACAATTCTGCAATTCTTCACCGTTGAGTGAAAAAGGAATATAAAGCAATGTTTGTTGTTTGTTTATCTTTACATAGAATATGTGATTTAGGAAAATGCATTTAAGACTAAGGCATGTTGTTCTGTGTTTGAATTGGTGCCCATGATTTACCAATTTAATCCAAAGTCAGGTGGATCTGTACATGTGCACACTTGCATACATTAAATCCAGCCTTGCTCCTTTGTCCCCTCCCACTCAAAGGCCCCTGTTCCCCATGCCAGCTTGGACTCCCTATTCTCTCCATGACACAGACTAACAATGACTGATGGATAAAAAAGCTTGCCGGAAAATGTCACTTTCTATTCCACTCGTGTTTAAAAGCATTAAAAGCATGTGCGGGGGTCAGTGTGGTCAAACGAGATGTAATGTGTATGTCTAAATGTAAAAAATGAAAAAATAAAAGTATTAAAAGTACTGTGGGTGCAAGGGAAAAGGAGGCTCATGAATAGCATTTTTTCCATCTGATCATTTGTCATAAGCAGTAGGCGATTCGAGGGGGGACGAGAGGGATGACATCCCCATTGTTAGCAAAATGACCAAAATCCGTCCCCCTTGTTAACCTGCTCAAAAGATGCTCTGTGCTTTGTCCCGTAGTGACTTTTCACATAGCCGCTTTTAATAATTGCCACGATCTCGGAAAATATGAGATATACTGGTATACTGGTTTTAAACTGCCTGTGGGAAGATTGAACATGTAAGAGTCTGTCCATTCTTGATTAAAAGCTGTGTTTTCGCTGTCTACTTTTCTCTTTTTTGAGCACAGCATGTGATTTTTTTTCTCCGACTCGTCTTTGCTCTCCGTGTGTGTGTACCTCGCTCACTGACTCGACTCACGGACCGCTAAACCAGTGCCTTAAAGGCTAGAAACGTCAGTTAAAATATAAATACTCCGTCAAAATGTAATAATTCTCAACAATCTATCTATATTCTCTACAGTAGTAGGAAAGAGAAAGTGCAGCATGACAGACATTAACAGAGCTTGGACCAAAAGTGCCCTTGAATGTTCATAAACTTTGTTTTTTTGTTTTGTTGTACTCACTTGTTCTCTTAATGAGTTCATTACCCAATAGAGTGTTTATGTCCATCAAGCAATCAACCCTAACTCCTGTCATGGCATTAAGCTTAGGTAGTATTTTGGCAACATCTAAGCCAGAGGCAATGGACAATGTTTTACAGCACAAGTGCGGAAGAATCAGTGGTATCAGCTGAGAGCAACAAAGTGAAACTACTTTCATGAATTTTCCTGCATCAAGCCTTTTACTCAGCCCAAACTGACCACAGTATACCTGCAGGGTGTTAATAGGGTTGTCGATCAATACCAATGACTCAATGATTACTGCAGGTGTTTGTTATGGCCGACAGTTTGTCTGCATTCCTTAAGTGTTTCCAGCCATTATTCCCCTGCCCTGTGTCTCCTGTCTCTCCCCTGTATGTCTGCTCATTGCCAGATTGTTGTTTCAACCCTTGTGGTGGTTACTAGTCAGCCAACTCTTGCACATGCTGAAACTTTGTCTGTTTGCTCCGTGTTTGCTTACATCCGCTAACGTGTGTTTCTCTGTGCCTCAGGATCACTGCTCACCTGCCTGCTCTCCGTTTGCTTCTGCCTGCTTACAAGCCACGCTTCCCTCAGCCATGACATCTCCACCGCCAGTCTGCCTGCTACGGATCCCAAATCCCAGTTAACTCCCTGACCCTGCTTCCCTTTATTCAATAAATCCTTTTATTACATTCAACCTCATTGTCTGATGCCTGCATGTGAGACTAGACCTATTTGTAACGTAACAGTGTTGGGATTTATAGTATTAAGGACTCACTTCATAACCCTTGCTCTGTTTTGGAACAAACTCCCGGACCGTTAGTTCTATTTATGTAGCTCTAATGTGTTAACTGGAGAAACATTATTACAAAGATTATTAATGATAACGCACTGTTTGATTAAAATACAATTCTTTAGCTAAGACTAATGAGGTTGATGACTTTTTTTTACAACTTCCAGTTACATGTTTTACAGTTAATCCACAGCAAGCATAACATATACTGTATATGTCTACTGAGGCTAGTCCAATAACTAGGAGCTTTGATAAACCATATTTTTACACTGCACAATATTAAACCATGCTGCAGAACTAAGACTGAAACAGTGCAGGCACATGATGCACTGGGACCAGCTTTATTCAAATAAAGAAAAGAAGATGTTTATCCAGCATTGACAGAACCAGACCATCTCAGTTTAGCCCACACAACTCAAACCAAAAAAATTGCTGATTACTAATGAATTCATACAGTTCTCAACCCCTAGATACAACTCACAGAATTTGCTTGGGGTATTCTGGCTGCTAGTGACAAAATTAGCTTACAGCATGTTTTCTTTTACAGCATCTCTTATAATTTTAACCTAGCTAAGTATGCAAGACTCAACACTGCATTTTAATAATGCAAAAAATGTTGTATGCACTGTATGTGATGTAACAAATGGTGTGAATTACCACAACCTAACCTAGTGATGCTGTTAGGCTGTATAGTTATTTTGTCTCAGTAAAAGTATAGATTTGATATCATTTGTGCATACAAGTTAGTAGTGTGTCTCTGAAACTACTCATTCATGTACACAAATTTGTAAATTGTACTAGTGAATAAATAATTTGTGTACATAAATTACTTAATATGTGCCCTTTAATTAATAACTTGTGTCCTCAGATAACCCAGTTAATTCCCTCAAATTAATAGCATCAAGTAGCTATTCCAGTCAGTTAGCGAGATGCAGTGTGCTAGCGCTAGTAGCTGCATTTTAGTGTTTTACTAAATTAATCAAGTCCAACTGAAATTAAATTTAAAAAAAAATCTGCAACAGCATACATATCTGCTCAGTAAATTTGTCCAATGTTCTCCTTTGAGAAAAAAAAATCAGAAGCCAAAAGGGAGAAATATATATATATTTGTTTCATGATGGCACCCCCTAGTTTTGCATTAATTCAACAGAATACTGATAGGCATCTAGCCTCAGCTAGCAACAACTACCATTAGCAGTTACTTAAGCAACAAGTAAAGCTATCTGTCCATCAGGAAACTTCAAAAATCACCAAGATGCCAGGGGTGCCAGGAGCCAAACCAGACAAGAACACCACCTGATACTGTATTCCCTGTTGTGTTGTCAAACTGCAAACTGGCCTCTGTCGTCTCTGAGGCTGTGTCCGTCTTGCTGCTCTGTGAGATAACCATCTCCCCTTCATTTGAATATAACCAAGAGGCAACCTATATTGACTCATTTATTTATTTCAGGATATATTTCATAGCCATATTTATTCATTTCAAGCTATCTAGCTTGTAAAGGTACCTGCTAATGTCACTTTGGTCCGGTTCGATGCTGATTTGATCCTTACTCTTCAATACCACTAACAACATGCTGTTTGCCCGTGACTTAAAGCTATGGCGCGAGTTTGTTTACTTTGTCTCTTTTTCCTTTTTTATTTTAATAAATCCTTATTATGTTTCAACAAGTTCAAACAGCAGTTCAATACATAAAATACACAACATAGATACTTCAATACTAACACAGGCACTGTTGCAGCCTCCCAGCAGCTGTCAATCAAACACTGCCACGCCCCTCTAGCCGGCTGAGATGAAAAGGAACATTTCTGATATTTCCCCAAAGATTTCTTCCTTTTAAGAAAAAAAAACAAAATGTTTAAAACACGTTGACATTATTTTGGACTACTAAAAGGGCCGATGTGATTTCAGTTGGACTTTAAGATAATATATTCCTTCCACTAATCATTATTCTCTTTCTCATTTTAATGCTACATGTTGTTAGCAACTCTTTGCTGGTCAGATTTGGCTGTGAGGGGCGACCAACAGTAAAAGTTGTCAGGTCATGAACAATCTCATTGGGCCACTTGAGTGGACAGATTGGGTGTTGAACACAACAATGTGTATTTAACATCTCGATTGTTCTGTTTGTGCAAATATATTAAGTGAATATTTACTTGATTTGTCACAAATTATCAAACAGTTTACCCTGATACCTGCCTGGCTGAGTGGGCATTACTGGCCGAAATTGTTTTATTTATGGCCCTTAAACACACACTGGGCACACAAATCTAATTTGTGGTGATTTTCTACACAGTAAATTCAGAAGTCAATTAGTCAGGTAACAGGGAAACTTTGTCCTCACCCACTAATGGGTGAGGACAAAGTTTCCCTGTTACCTTAATAACTTTACTCTTGCAATATCATCAGAGTGCATCTCAGTATGTGCTGGAGAATATAAATACCTCGCTGCCATTCATCGTGTTCCAGTACATTTGAGCTGTACTTCACAAACATGACACAAACAGGTCCGACCCTTACATAACTATAATCTAACCCTATTCCTTCACATAAAAAGACTGATAGATCTTTCTCTCTCTTTCTCTCTCTCTCTCTCTTTTTACACCTTATGTTTATGCTTAACAGAAACAACATATTGACATGAGCTTGTCATTAATTTCCTTCAGGTGGATTCTCCTATGCAGTACTCTTTCAGTGCTGCCTTTGTTCATATCTTAAGATCCTCTGGCCATTTGGTATTGTTAAACAGCACAGTAAATAAAAACAAATGATTAGGTTATGATATTACACAATTCAGTACATTTAAATTGTTATTAGACACATTCATTCAACAGGAAATAGAGCAGCGTTGCTCACCTAGGCAAATATCTTGAAACTCAAGGATTTCTTTATAGGTGTTGTCAGTCAAAGCTAAGTGTGTGACTGTGATTATTGCACTATTTAATTTCTTAATATGCATATACACATAATA